>NC_091145.1:25795747-26095747 GCF_041381155.1 Argopecten irradians | reverse complement strand
AAAGTGGGACTACAGGACATAAGACTTACGATGGCAATTGTGACTTCCAGTGTATTGTGGTGAGTCAAAATGGAAGCATGATAAGATATCGAGTCCAACTATATCTTGTGTCAGATCATCGAGTCCTACTATATCTTGTATATACAGTTTGACAATAATATGATAATAGAAACTTTATGCTTGGTTATGTCAACATTGAAGAGAATTAGTGTGTTTTATAGAAACATATTTATTGCAACACTTTTGAATTTGCAGTTCAGAGCATGACGTTTTTAGATAAAAATTATTACTGGTGGGTATCATAAACAATGAAACAAATGCTATTTATAAAACTGTTTTCAGCATTTTAATGATTCCTGATCATTGCAACAAAAGAACAACATATTTAAATCTATACGATGAAACAATTTGAACAGTACCTTTGCCAATCTTCATGTCCTCAGTGGATGAAGGAGTGACAGTGGCCGGACTATCTTGTCTGGTGCGTGTCACAGGACTGGCCTGTCTGGTGCGTGTCGAAGGGCTAAGATTACGTGTGGGACGGGACTGTGCTGTCGGTCGTTTCAGTGCTCTGTCTGTATTACCACTACTAATGTCTGAGGTACCAGCCATACTGCTTAGTTCGTCGTCCACCTCACTCTTCATCCACTTTGACAACTGTGCAGGTCGGGTTCTGTCAGTATCTAAAATGTACAATTCTAATGTTACAGCAGATGACCAGCAGTAAGCCCTCTCCCCTTCCACTCCACAATCCAATCTCCAGAAGAAATATTGAAAGGATTCTTAGGGGAGTGAGCCTTAACTTATTTATCCCTGAAATTTGATAATGGAATGGCTTAGTCTTTGATTTAGAAGAGTCTTATTGTGTCTACAAGGGTGAATGAGTAATTAACAAATGTATAGGCTTTTCAGCCAATAGAAATGAGAATGTGACGTACTGAATCCCATATTGAAGAGTGAACATTGCTGCAAGTATAAATGGTAAACACAATAATTGCTTCAATCATGTTTCAACTCAAGAGCAATTGATTTTCATTCCTAAGGCGCCTCTAAATGATGATATTAAAAAAATCAAAATATTCCGCCCGCCCGCCGCCCGCACTGACTTGGAGGTCCCAAAGGGCTCCATCATGAAATTATTAAGGCGCTCTAAATGTTATTTTTTTTTTCAAAAATCAAAATTTCCATTCGCCAAACGCTGACCTGACCCTTCGGGTCAGATGACCACCTAAAAAAGTCCATGAATCTCATTATTGATCTCTTACCCTAAACATTTATGATTTAAAGAAATCTATACGAAAATCAAGAGAACTACTAAGAGCAAATTTCATGGAGACAATATTATTTTTACAATTTCTAATCGCATGTGAAATGCACAAAATTTTAATCATACACAAAAATATACCTGTTGCCCGTCGTTTTCCATGCTCACTAGACCGTGTCTCTTCGCCCTGTTTTTGTCCTCCCGGTGACGTGACACTATGTCGACTCCAAAATATCTCCATTGGGTTCATGCTCGGATCGATCCTGCTGCCCAGTCGCTTGGCATTGGCCGCTTCTTCCTGCAGACAAAGTGTCAAATAGTCTATACACTGTGTAGGTGATTGTAAATTAGTCTAACTTTTCTAAGGTTTCTAAACATCATTGATAACATAAAAAAATATATATCAATGGCCTTGGATGAGGTTACAACTTGAAGCTTATACAAGATATCCTGCGTAATATGTGATAACAGTTTAGTTTCATTTCGCTGTTTTGTCTCCAGTGGCAATGATAATCTACTTCCGCACGGTATTTAGGACGACGGTGAGAATCATAAGACGCCCCACGTTATGAGCATTAACATTTTATTTATTCAAATTCAACTGTTCAGAAGGTGATGATAAGTGTAGTATTACTGGTAAGTTGATAGCTTTTGCGACTCTATGAAATTAATAATCTCGTTTTATATTTCCATTTTAGATATTAAAAGCCGTTTCGGAAAGGTAGTGGACCTTTTAGGAAGAGTTGTCTGGTCAAGATTTGCAGACGACAGACAGAGACAGACAGGGCGATTTCAAAGACTCCCACAAATTTATTACGGGCACTTAATGAATAAATGATAAACTAACAGCCTGTTCCATCATAGGTTTTGCATTATAATATCTCAATGACAGTACTTAACATACGTGAGTGTTGAAGTGGATGATAGCCTGCTGTCGTCTTGTATTTGGAAAAGTTCGTTTCACTAATCCGAATTTTGAAAAGTGACTTCGTAAATTCCTGGCGTTGTTATATTTAGCCGGTACGTTTCTACACACGATCACAACCTTGTCAGACATATCACTGGACACAGATGACAGACGGCGTAACATGGTCTTCTTGGCCCGAGGAGCTTCATCTGACAAACAACAACCAAGTTTATACAGAAAGATGAAATCAAAAGTTTTGATTTCTGGTTTTACATGTATTAAGATTTTTTTTTAATTTGTGTATTTTTGTGTGATTATTTCAAAGACTTGTTTTCCTCCCCAACTTGCGTGTGTCACTGTTCAGCTCCTTTACCAAACAGACCTTGAGTTTGAGTACCTAAAATTTCAAATTATTTGAGAAAAATATTTCCCACCAACAAAATATTTCATCACAGAAAAAACATCATCACGAAGTAAAAATAACACTTGATTCCATGATTTAGAAGTTCTCTCTCTCTCCTCTCTCTCTCTCTCTCTTTTATCATTTATAATATCTCTCTCTCTCTCTTTTTATTATTTATAATCTCTCTCTCTCTATCACTTTAATATAAACAGAGTAGCTTGTCTTCAAATTATGATGCCAATATTATAATATCTTGCAGCAAAGATTTCCATAGAAATAAATACAGCTTAATACTTGCCCTTTATCCTATTTCAAACACTAGTAATCAGAAAGATTTACAATATCTGTAGTCTATATCATGTGTCTGTGTATTCATGGAAAATCTCCTTCTCATATGAAAGTAAGAGATAAGTATAATTACTTGTTTTCCCAAAGAGTTGCCTTGAAGAGCCACTGGCAGAGACCTCCGTACCATTCTGATCCTGTAGGGCTGCACCTCCAGGCTTTACTGAGTCTTTCGTGTCCTCTCCTGGTAATAAAGGTTTTAAAAGAAACATGTTTTAATGTAGTGATACACCGTCTATACATATTACATAGTTACCTCCCTTGCAGGTAGTCTAGGTATCCATTATGACATCATTGTTTTATGAGCGGGATTCACATCATTTTCTGTTCAGTATGATGTTACGCTTGCAAACACATGATGTAACAATCAACACCTACCCACATGGACAGATAACTCTGTATTCTGAAAATACAGAAAAAAACACTCTGATAAGAAAACTCCAGGAAGTTAAATGTACACAATTACAAGAGATGTAAAAGAAACTTAAAGAAATCATATAACTAATGACACCAGTTATTTATAAATATGTTTGTGCAATTATATGCCTGCTTTTTGCATAATCCTTGTAGTATAATCAGCAAACTCCAGTTCAATGACCAGTTTGATTCATCCTTATATTCCTTTGGAATAACAAAATAATCTTGGAATGAATGGATGACCAGGAAAACATGGGTGTTCTTAGACTGAAGCTGCTACACCCATTGTGATGTTGTCAAGGTCATTTTTGATTATTTATCTATGGATGCCAAACTTGTATACATTCCTTTCGGAATCCTGTTGAATGGGTTACACTTACCTGCACTGAACCACTTAGATGTTTAATCTATCACACCTTGAATTTTCTTTTACTTAATCCATAAAAAATGATATAATTTTTGCAACATTATTTATGATTTCCTTTAAAATCAAACTTAACGATAGCAGTTTTGGATTGTTTCATTATTTTGAGGCCAGAAATGATAAATACATCATCAAAATCGGCATTGTACAAAGCGAGTTTTAAAAAAATTAAATTAACGTCCCATTAACAGCCAGGTTCATCTAAGGATGGCCTCCCGTGTGTGCGGTGTGTATGAATTGTGTTGTGTGTGTTTTGGGAGACTGCGATATTTTCTTGTTAGAGCTTGCCTCTGTGAGGAAGGCTCTGGGTTCTTTCCCCTGGCCTAGGCACACCAAAGTACAAAAAGAATATATACTCTATTTACCTGTTGATGACATGGTTGGTTTGATGATGAATGTTGTCCTTGGGGGATGCAGTTGTTTGGAGAGATCACCAGTTGCCCCACCAAACAAAGGAACATCTGCAGCAGATCCTGTTTGGGACTTTTCAGCTGCTTGACCACCAAACACAGATCCAGCACTTGTCTTTGAAGCTCCACCAAAAACATTGGTTGTAGTAGTCCCAGCTACCAGACTGGCTGTCGACCCTGTATCTGTAAAACCAATTTATGCTTTGACCTATTGTTTTTATCATGATAATTAGAGGTAAGGTCTGATTTAAAAATATCCTCAATGTATGTTCACCCATAAAATATGTACACTACCTCAGACAAAGATATTAAATTTATATTTAATTTTCAATTAATCATATTCATAAGCTACTTTACCAATTACAGTGATGATCAGAACGTTTGCCACAATTGTTGTAAAATAATTCTTAAAAAGGTTTGTTGATGCATCAATCCTTTTCCCCTTGAAGAAATAATTTCAGATAAATGAGTTAATTATCTGAACAGTTTCTGAATATGACATAAAGTATATGTCCCCAGAGTTGATGTACCTTTATTAGTTTGTTGCTGTCCAGGATGTCCTTGTGCAGTTGTAACGGTACCAAATCCTGTTGAACTCCCAAATGTTGAATTTATTTGACCACCGAAGACTGAACTGCCCTTCACTGTCCCCCCAAATACTGCAGGTGGGGTACCTTGGCCAGTGCCACCAAATGTTGAACTGCTCTTAGTAGAGCCACCAAATAAAGTTGAACCGCCCTGACTCGTGCCCCCAAATGTTGAACTTCCTTGGCCAGTTGCACCTAATATAGAGCTACCTTGGCCAGTGGCACCAAATGTCGAACTTCCTTGGCCAGTGGCACCAAATGTCGAACTTCCTTGGCCAGTGGCACCAAATGTCGAACTTCCTTGACCAGTGCCACCAAATGCAGAACTCCCTTGGCCAGTACCACCAAATGAAGAGCTACCTTGACCAGTGCCACCAAATGCAGAACTCCCTTGGCCAGTGCCACCAAATGCAGAACTCCCTTGGCCAGTGCCACCAAATGTCGAACTTCCTTGACCAGTGCCACCAAATGTTGAACCTACTTGGCCAGTGCCACCAAATGTTGAACCTCCTTGGCCAGTGCCACCAAATGTTGAACTACTTTGGCCTGCATTACCAAAACCTGAACTGCTTTGGCCAGTGCCACCAAATGCAGGAATACTTTGACTTGAGCTTGAAAATACTGAAGTACTTGTGCCTTGTACAGAAGCACCATAACCAGATGAAACATTTTGATTTGTACCACCAAACGCTGACGATGATTTTGTTGTGCCACCAAAAGTGCTCGCATCTGAACCACCAAAAATAGATGAAGTTGTTGTCTTACCAAATGCTGACCCACTTGTTGTTTGACCTGAACCAAACGCTGGTGCATTGGTTGTTGTTCCAGTCCCAAAGGTATTGGCCATGCCAAATGCTGAGGGAGCTGTACAAGTTGTTACACCAAATGCAGGTGTTTGACCGAATCCTGAAGAACTTGATGTTGAGGCAGTTCCAAAATTAGATGTGCCCTGACCATCCCCAAAAGTTGTTGATTTTGTTACTGCACCAAATCCTGATGATGAACCTCCAAACGTTGATGGACTTGTGGCTGTTCCAAACCCTGATGTACCACCAAATGCTGATGAACTTGTAGTTGCACCAAACCCTGCTGTACCACCGAATGCTGATGAACTTGTAGTTGCACCAAACCCTGCTGTACCACCGAATGCTGATGAACTTGTAGTTGCACCAAATAAAGGTGACTGTTGTGATGTACCTCCAAAGCCAGTTTGTGCTTGTCCTGTCGATCCAAATGCTGGCTGGCTTGTTCCTCCAAATGGTGTCTGCCCACTTGTACCAAAACCAGTGGTTGTCTGTCCAGTGCCAAATGCTGGCTGATTTTGTCCACTTGTTCCCTGTCCAAACACAGGTGGTCCAGCACCTGTCTGTCCAAAGCCTTGACCAAACATATCGCTAGCTGTGTTTCAGTTGACCGCTGATGGTGTTACATATTGTTTTCCATTTAAACTGTAAAAGAAAAGAAAGCAGTTCATTCAATATGAATTCATATAAGGTGATGTTGTTACTGTGGATAAGGATTAGATACCAAGTTATATTACTTATACTAGCAATAACAACTACACACTATAGTCAAGAGTAAATTTCAATTAATTTTATTGAGCAATATTAAAAGGATTGTGCAACATACTAGTCCTAATACAAGCCTTATCCTATTTCAATGCAAGTAATTCCACTCTATTCCTATGCCACCAGAGTCTATAATGGATATCTGGTGTAGTGATGGAGATTGGACGGAAATTGGTAATCAATGAATCGTAATAATCAGACAACATACACCACTCAAATTTGTATTAAAATTGGATAAAACTTTAGCTCAGCAGTTTTAGTTTTGACAGTCGACTCAACAGCAATTTAATCAGGATTTTTGAAGGGACAATTCAGTCTAAGAATATTAAAATTTGTACATATATGGGAAAACGTATCGTGCCTGCTATCTGGTATTTTCTCGGTTACATGATATTTTTAACACGGGAAATCCCGCCCGGAAACAAAGAATAGAAGTTCTGAACAAGCGCAGTGCGGTCGTGACCTCACTTCCGCGCACATGTCTGCAAATTTTAAAACGGGTACTCCGGTAATAAACGGCACTCAGACGACGATTTGATCTTACTAATAAACGGCGGACTCTTCTGCACGTACGTAATATTTCTATCGCTCTTGAAATTGCTAGTTGCGTTTTATGGTCCAATATAAACGAACGGCGATATCGAGAAACAGACTTGTGGGTCCTTTTTGTCAATAAATAACTAAGCTTAACGTTAATAGTACGTAAAACACATGTACAGAAGTGGTTTTATTCACCACAACTTGCGACACCTACCTGTTAAACAATAACAAAGGTGTATACATAATATTAATTGATTTCACTGTGTACACGCGGTCGTACACGCGGCCATAGTGTGTGTAGCTGATTACCTGTCAGTCGGCAGTTGATCATGAATTAAAATTTGTACATATATGGGAAAACCCCCAGTTCTAATAGAAAATAGATCAGTCGGTTTTACTGTGATATGCCAGAAAAGCCCATGGCGGTGAAATGCGTGTGAAATGTTCAAACTCGCTCGCTGTCCGCCATTACACATTGTTGTATGCCGAACCCTGTCCCTTGCTTGTAGAGTAATGCTACTTTTGTTTAGAACTACTCATATCGCACTGAGTTACTATAGCTATCTGTTTACCTTATTAAGTGAAGTGTCTTGCCTAAAAAATCATTTTATCACCTCCTCAGTGGTTATGTAGTTCATTTGTTTAACATGCGTTACTTTGGCATGGGTATGGGTACAGAGTACATATTGTACCTGCTTAATCGTATTGATCAACGATTTGTAATCAGGGCAAGAAATATCCCAGGTCTGATGGGCCGAGACCGGCAAAAGTTGCTTCAGGGCAAGTGAAAATTGGTGTAAACTTGCCCGGTTTTAATGTTAATATCCCTGTTTAGGGTAAAATTAGACTGCATGAAATCTTAAATTCGGGCAAGTGCTTTTCAAAATAAGTTTCTTGCCCTGGTAATTACAAAGGTACCAATCAAAATACTAAACAATGACGTGGAATTTGTCAATATTTTATGTATATGTTTCATAAGATATATAGAACAATACATTTATGCCATATTTTCCTTCCTTGTTATGTAAAAGAATTAGCCTGAGTAAATTGTCCCTTTAAGGTGAGTCCAGAACACTAACTTTCAAATTTTGACGAGTCCCAGTTCAAGGAAATACATGAATAGGGGTTCTCAAAATTTGGTGAGTCCCACAGGAAAATTTTTAAGTTTTTCTTAAATCAATGTGTCAGTGTTTATCATTTAGTATTTATGATGGTAAAACAATTGACATTCAAAAAACTTTGGTCATATCAAAATTTTGCTAAATTGTTGGACATTCTTTAATGTTTATAAGCTCAAAAGAAGGCCCAAACTATGAATCCCTATGCCCCTTATTACAATAATCATCTCATCACTAGTCTGGTGTTCTTCTGAGGCTGACCTCATGGCTTGTTGGTGAATACTCTTAATAATCAAGTTGTGGTTTCCTCAAACCTCTTTAGTTAAACACATGGGCGAGAATAACATTGTAATGATAATTATATATAAGAAACACATATTACCTGCACTTTGTTATAAATAACATGGGGATTAACAGAGGCAGTTTGCTATCCTATTGATATTTGAACTAAATATTGTGCTGTAGAGTTGGTCGAAAATTGTCTCAACACAATATTTAGCAGATTACTGATATCAGTAGCCTTGGGTCAGATCCAGTCAGAACCCTTCAGACTATTGGGTCGTTTTCGTTTATTCAGAACAGCCGGTTTGACCGTTTGTTAAGTCATTATTTCAAGGAAAAATCCTGACGGACCTGCAGTTTTTTATACAGACCTGTGAGGGTTTTGCCAAGGCTAGCCTGAAAACAATATAAAATCACCAGGTCCGTCTTTAATTCATAAACGAACAACAAGACCAAGCCAGTTTCGACGCTTCGCCAGAATTTATACATGAAATAATGACTTAACAAACGGTTGAACCGGTTGTTCTGAATAAACGAAAACGGCCCTGTAGATAAGTATCGAATAGCCCGAGATACTCTGGCCCTGACACCAGACTTAGACATAATGACAGATAGATGTCTGGTTTAGGGCCAGAGCGCAGTAGAAATCCAAAACCTGGAATAAGCCGACAACGTTTGGTATCGGGCCAGGTACTCTCCGATTCAGACTACTTACAAAATATTACTACCGAGAATCGCCACTTACCTTGGTCTTTTCAACAAATGAATAATTTATCTACTCATAGCCATCCATTTCATCACGCATGCATGTTCTATTGTGTCAACACAGTAGTTTCTTTTCCTCAACTTTAAATTTCCCTCGTCGTCGTCGCCATTTTCTCGTAGTATGCAAATCATCTTTAATATCGACGGATTGCTTTATTTGGGTAGATATGATATTCATTTGTTGAATAGACCAAGGACGTATATGACTTATAAATCCTTGAATAGACTAAGGTTAGTGGTGCTTCTCGGTGGTACCTGGCCCGATACCAAACGGTGTCGGCTTATTCCAGGTTTTCGAGTACTACTGCGCTCTGGCCCTAAACCAGACATCTATCTGTCATAATGTCTAAGTCTGGTGCCAGAGTATCTCGGGCTAGGTACCGAAGTGACTGAAAATGAAAGTAAGAGATCTAGATAGGGCATCCATTACAAATTTTGTTGTTAAAACATCAAAATTCGGAGATCAAATCACCAAGATGTGACTGTTGACTTCTTAAAATTGTAAGTAACCATTTGAAACACACATACCTATGTACAACATGTACAAACATAAGCGATATCACAAACTTGTGGACTCGCACCTAACTTGAAATTATCTGAGGTTCCGCCAATTCATAGTCCGCAGACAATGTTTTTTTTTTAACTTTAAATAAAGTAAAAGTATGTAGAGCTTATTGAACGTAATAAAGATAAAGGAATAAATTGTTTGTACATTGAATGTAATCTATTATTTTTCTTACTGAGTAAATTAATTTTTCTTTATTTAATTTATTCGGTGCGGAGTTGGTGTACCCAATATGGCGGGTTTCCTGTCGAGGTGCTTGGAAAAAGTCAAATCGTGGATCCATTGGTCCTGGACCTATCTATGGGCTGTTTGGTTCATGCTTGTTATATTTGTCGTCTATATTCTTCGAGGACCATTGAAGCTTAGCGAAAATCTGTCATATGGTAAGGAAAGTCATGCATTCGCATGTTAAACGTATGTGCACGTTACACGTATTCTGATTCAGCGATTGCTTAGCTACAGCATCGATGACAAGCAGCTGCAACCAAACATTTCTAGTTTCAGGTTTTGAATTGCATTTTGCTAAAATTGACACCCGATTATTGTTGTTATACTCTTTGTAATTAAACTTCTTGTTTCGGTAATCTTTATGAAAACTAAATTTGAAAGTGATCGATCAGTTGATGAATGGAAAATATTGAGAGATTGGAAAAAATCTACAAATCGCCTAATTCTACTGTAGTTTAGGCCTAAGCTTAATGGTCATTTTAACTTACATTTATTTTATTGAGCAGCTTCAATAATTTTACTGATATTAAGTTATAATTTTCTAAATGAAAATGTGTCATCAGACTTGACCTGGGGGAAGCATATTGGCAACATCTGTAAAAAGGCAAACAACACTCTTAACTTTTTACGACGAAACCTTAAAATAAACTCCAAATGCATAAAAGAACAGGCTGTTAGAGACCCTAGAAAAAACCCTGGGTGTTGTAACCTAGCTCATCCTAGATTATCTTCATATATTTTCAGATGTTATTAATGGTTATAAATAATCCTCTGTTTTCTCCAGAAAGGTAGTTTGCCTTTAATGGGCAGAATGGGTAACCTGATAACAGGTTCACATTTTGATTTTCCATTTGAGCATGTATCTGGTTAGCATTTTAGATATCCGTTAAACGACATACATATTTCATATGGCAAAAATACTTCTCAAAGTAATGAAATTTCTGGCTATTGTTGTAGTGGAAAAGATATCACCTTATCTTGTAAACTACCACTGTGTCTACCTAATGTCAGTCAGAAGGTGATATCTTTTCTGCTACAACAGTACGTATACTACTACTAACGACCGTCTACACTTCTAGTATTAGGTATACATGCTTTAAAAGCGCAATTTTGTAATGAAATTAGCATCATGACAACAATGTTGTTATAGTAACTGGGTCATGATGCATATGGTCATCACTAAAACTTGTTCTATGCAAATGTTCCAACAAGTGTGATGTGAGCAAGTGTCATGAGCAAAAAGAAACCATGTGCAGGAATTTGAAGTACTAAAGTCTGCCAGTGTTTCCTGAAATTGGTATGGAATCTAGATAAAGTATGAGATGTACGACTGTGACGTTACTTAAATAGAGCTAGAGCTTAAGGTTGTTATCTGGTTACAGTTCCGTAAAGGCGATCTGATTAACTGGTTGGCATTATTATCCCCCGCCCAACAAAGTTGGCGGGGGATATACAAATGGGTTCCGTCCGTCCGTCCGTCCGTCGTCCGTCTGTACGAATGGTTTCCGGAGCACAACTCTAAAACCAGCAGAGATATTTCCATGAAACTTAATAGACACATTGTTCTTATTGTCTAGTAGTGCCTTTTGCTATTTTTTGGTTTTCACTTTTTGTGCTTTTTTCTGTAACCATAGAAACATTGCTGAAAATATCATATTTTTGTAGCAGGTTCATTTCCGGAGCATAACTCTAAAACCAGCAAAGATATTTCCACGAAACTTCATAGACTCATTCTTTTTATGGTCTAGTAGTACCTTTTGCTATTTTCTGTTACCATGGAAACATTGCTGAAAATATGGTAAATGTTACTTTGCAAAACTCCACCCATCTTTGTGTATATAGTCTAATATAAATGTCAAGGCTGTATACCTGATTCAACAATTGCAGCCCCGCTCTACTTGAATTATACTCCATCTTTCTTTAGCTCAACTTCCTTTTTACTGTTTTTTTTTCATACACATAAGTCTCCACAATCAAACTTACTTCAGCTTTGATATCTCCATTGGCGGGGGATCTGAATGACTATGTCCTTGTTTTTGCTAATTGTTTCAGCACAAGTTTGAACCCATGATCCAATGTACATTATAGCCAAATGCTCTCTACAGATCTACCACTAGCTGGTCATTGGCGTTCAACACCACCAAGAACGTTAACTGTTACAGATAATCAAATGATAAAATTTGTTTTTAGATTTTATAAGCTTGCCCTTAGAATATTTTTGGAAATATGCTCCAGCAAATGTTTCGATTAATATTTATCAGATATTATTAGAGCTGTTATTGTAGAGAAAATTTGTATAGCTATATCCTCAACTTTCCTGAGACAATTTTTGCAAAATAAATACAAATAGAATTTAATGCTTATAACATCTGTATTATGTCCTACATTGTATATTAACTGTAATTTATGTGTATAGTTCTGATTATTTCAATAAAAACACAATGAAATTTTCCAGAAAAAACAGTAATTTTTTAGCTAGTAATAGTTCGAACACTGACTTTTTATCATCAATCAAAATTCGGATAGTTCAAACACGTCATATTATGAACGTAAAAGTAAGATTTTTGTCGGCAAATGGGCGCAATGGGGTCCCCAAAAATGGTGATATATTTTGCATATTGCAACAGTTTTTATGTTTGGAATAAAGATTGTACAAATGATCATTATAATTACCATACGATAGATAAGTAATGAACATTTTAAGTCATAAATAAAAATTATTAATGCCGATATATCGTACACAAAGCAGCAAGGCCAAATGTTTAATCTTAGGCCCCGACAATGTATACTTAAATAAGCTGTACCTGATGGGAATACGTGGACAAAATCGCCAATGTTTGTAAAGTCCAATCTAGATACAGATATCAGTTTAAGTCGACATTAAAATATGCATTCAGTCTATCTTTAGTCAGCCGATCAAGGTGTTAAATTACAATGTACCTGTAAACATATATGTGCCTCATGCTGGCTTGGACAGGCCAGTTACGAGGTGTCACAGCGAGCATCAAAAGCCAGCCGCTGGGTCACAGCAAGTGGGTGTGATTACATATCAAGCTCCAGCCAAAACAGTCCACGTGTTGGGTAATTAAACAATAGATATGTAGCTTTTCATCAGGTTAAAACTAGTTACGTAATTTTAGAAGCAGACAATATGCATTCGAGTTTTGGACAATCTTACAGTCACAGTGTGATTGTAACCTAATTTTACGAACTGAATGTAAACAAATATTTTTAACAGCAGTTTCGTAAATGCAACCAGACATTCTTTAACTAAAGAAGTAAATAAATAAATTTACGTTTGTTATGAAATATAACAAGGATCTAACTAGATTTCCTGTGGTTTAAATAAAGTTTCTATCTCAGTTAACGGACGTCGATGTGAATTCTAGGCTGCGAACATATATTAATCTTCAAGAAACTAAATACTTTTTCTATAGATTTTCTGCCTTACATTGCTTATGCCTGGTACGTCGGTACTCAAAACTGATTTTTACCGATTTCAACTCGGATAGTTTGAACTCACGATTTTTTCCTGAAGCTTAATTTCGGATAATTCGAACTGGTCCATCAATATTTATTTAATTTTGTTCGAACTAATCGAAGGTTTACCGTAATTGTTCTGTTCATGATCAAGCCTACCATATAGAGGACACAATATTAACAAATTAATACCTTTTCTTAAAGATGCTCCATCGCCGACAGAGCATAAACGATATTCATCAATTTAACAGTGATTTGTGTTTAATCGTGGATACATATGTCTAATTAACACAAAAAAATAATATGAAATAATTTATTTTGTTTTTGGTGCATGCGCAATCAATACTTCATTCTATATAGGACATACTGCCACGGAATTTTTTTGGGATGCAATTAATTTATTATTTTCAATATTTTTGTCTTGAAATATAATTAGAAGCTCAAACTTTTCAATGGTGGGAATGGTGTAAATTAAGTAACTTTTGTAACTGAAGAAAACTTGTCTGCTCCTGTTTTTGATAGCGAAAAAAATGTCATTTGTCAGCGGTGGAGCATCTTTAGTGTATCATGTTAAATTGAATTAATCTTTATAAATTGAATGATTGTCATATGGTATTTATAACCACGCCTCATGCTTGCACATATACTCATTCAATAATATCAGCAAATATCAAGCATAGCTTGATTGTAATGTGCAGTATCTGTGTGGTTTGGTTGCAATTTACAACTAGGAATAATTAAATAATTTTTTACTTCTTGAATTTATCCACTGGTTTAAAGCACAGTGTTAAGATCAGTTACTAGAATAGTAAAATGATTAGTATATGAATTATATGTGCTAAACTTCTACATCAGTTCATCCTATTTTAATGCATAAATAAGAATAAGGGGGAATAACTCTTCTGTACTTGTTTTCTTAACAAAATTTACCATGACAATGTGTAACATACATACCGGGCAGATAATTTTGATTATAAAATTAATTTGAAAGATTTAGATAAAAAAAATCATCACTTTATATTCTGTAGTTTACTCCAGAAAAAAAATCTTAAGTTTTAAAAATATAATCTTAATTTGTATACCATAATATTTAGGTTATATGTAAGTAGATGATCACATGAACAGAGATGGGAATTTCATATTTGTTGTATTTCTGTCTGTTATGATGTTATCTCTGGAAAAAATAAGGTATTAGATTTGTCATAATTCATCACAAAACATATACCTTTCATCACTTTTTATGTTATCTATATAAGCTAACAGTTTGGTCAACTGTGTTTGTTTTCTACTTCTTCAATATATGATAGTGTTAACATTGATAAAGGGAGATAACTTTTTAGACATCATACTGTTACACATTAAGGATAGAAAATACATGTATAGGTTACCTACTCTGTGATCTAGTACATTGATGCATTCATGAATAAACAGAATTGCCATACACAAGTAATTATTTAGTGTTAATTTATAATGTATTTTGTAGAAAACATAATCTAAAAGTAAGGACTATGTTGTTCCAAGTTTGTCACATTCCTATTGAGTAACATCCTTTCCCTGTTTTCTTCTCATATTTCTTATCTAACAACAGTTTGACAAATTGTGAAACACTTCTGTGTGTTTATATACAAAATGTATGCATAAATATATGTCATTTTGTGTAAGAAATAATAAAAAGTTCATTTTGACACATTTCATTTTGAAATATATACATCAGTTGAAGTTGTCCGATATTCTGAAATTGATTTGTCCTTACACATTATAAGTGAGTGTATTCAATTGAAGCTGTTTATGTGTTGGTTCACATGGGCGTTTGTACTCTAATAGAGAAATAAATGCACCAATACTTCCAGAATTCACTATTGTGGTAAACCTGAAATACCTAAATAAGTATCCTAACCTTTCAATACCATATCTCACTAATTATATAAAGTACCTCTCAAAATTTCTCTCTTTTTAATTGATATGCAGGCATGCTTTGATTGGGTCAAATTCAGTATGTACCCATTAGAATTGACTGAATATGCACTTCACAGTTTCTCATTTTAATGTGTGATACCTTGGGTGCATATTTGATTTAATTTGGTCTGTACGTGCAGCCAGTGTTTACCATCTACTGGGCACACCTCATACCTTGTTGTGCTTCCATTAGACAGTTTAGTTAATCTGGAAGCTCAATTTTACAATCCTTTGTAACATTCTTCTGGTATACAGTGATAAATTTACATGCGCATCCCGAGTCCTGGACTCACAGAATTTTAAAAGGACCCATGAAATTTCTGGGAATGGGTGTCTATAACACTGTGGGACCCATTGTTTTCACAAAAATCATTGAAAAGGACCCACGGAAAGTAATCGTAGATTGAACACTGGGTATAGAAGATTAAGTTTGCTGTTTATAACTTGAATAAACGATAGAGGCCAAACTAACTTGGTGTCGTTTTTTGTAATCAAAAGGCAACATTATCTATATATGTGTAGCAAATGAAAGGGAACATATCTGTTACATTCTCTTAGCTTGTTTAATACTAACGAACAAAAAATATTTATGCTATAAACATTTTTTATAATCGTCCATGATGATGAGTATTGACTTGTATATGTACCGACAATGACTGAGATCAGGCCGTGTTTAACAGGACTTCGTCTGATAGCAATACTGTTTAATGACTTGTTAAAGACCTTTTTACATGGAGTGTGAACTTGCATGGCCAGCATGTCATTGAATTGCCAGATGAAGCTCGAGGTGAGTCAGAGCCCAAACGTGTCGTATCTGTTTTGTTTGCGTTCTCTATACTCGGTGAGTGGTGGTCGTTGGAAGGGGGATATGGAGGTTTATTGATCTCAGCATCTTGAAGCTTAATGTCTTTTCGCGTAGTATTGTAGTACTTCTGGTAATTACTGTGCACGAACCCTCTACGTAAACTTCCTCACATGCTATTTGAAAAGCATTCATGTTAAGTTATAGCATCAGGAAAATGTTTTTAGAACAACACTACCATATCGTTATGTTTAACAGCGATACTTACCGGTATACACTCACTAAACTGATATATGGCCTGGCAAAATTGTAAAATGTGTTTGTTTATAAACTTTTCTTCAGTTCTATTTTGGATTAATATATATCTGTATTAAATCGTGACTTTTATTGATTATGTTTCAAATATCTCTGAACTTCTGTCGTATTTTGACTTTTGTAATTTATTGTTATAAACTACGTATACAGTGACATTTGTCTACAGTTTCATGTATAAGTTTATGACCTTTAGTTAGTCACTCATCAAATGTCCTTGAATTAAATAAGCAATATATACCATCTGTCACTATATGGGTATGTAAGTTTATTTCTTTACTATTGACCTCTGCACATCTATGGATTCCAGTACATCTTTGTGTATATGTATCTATTATGTGTTTGCCTTTATATCAGATGTTCATCAGTGTCTACAGATCTAGTTATGAAAGTTAGATTTTATACATTAAAAATATTATTGGATGGAATTTAGATCTTAGCTCTTCTATTTCTTTTGCCATTTGGTATCCCTATACATCTTCAGTGGCTACTGATCCATAGGCCTCCAACTCTAGGTTGTGAGCTCTAGATTGTGAGTTCTGGGTTGTGAGCTCTGGGTTGTGAGCTCTGGATTGTAAGTTCTGAATTTTGAGTTCTGGGTTGTGAGCTCTGGATTGTGAGCTTGAGTTCAAACTGAACACTCTTGTTGCATAACCCAGTTATTAACTAGATGACCTTCACCTCCAAAACCTGACACATACTATATGACTTTAGCTGTTAATAGGATGTGAAACAAAATCAAGCCTATCTATAAATAAGCTCTCCTTCCTCTAACTCCACTCAAAATGACCTCTTGTAGATCCATGTTACTGTATTTCCTTTATTGCCCCACATCTTTTGCTTGCCCTCCTAAATAGTTCCTTATTGGTTCTTTCACTTACTTGATTTGGTTTGGAAATAATTGTATCAAGTGATGAACTAAAGCTGTTGGAGGGTTATGTTTTTGTTTTTGATAACAATTTTCTCCATTCCTAAATGTAAATTTAATTTACTCATCCCATGTCACTACAGTAGGAGAACCAAACTGTAATATTTTGTCAGAGGTTCCTGTAAATATACTTTCCATTCATGGCTTTGCTTATTGTGAAAGCAGTGTAATTGTTGTCACTCCCTTTGAATAATATTGTTCCCCTTTTTTTCCATGCATGTGCTTCCCCCCTCCACTTTCCTCCTTGATTGTACCGGAGCTGTAGTGGAGAATCCTCTCCTTCCCCACCTTTATTGTACCAGAGAAGATAATCATCCCCCCTCCATACTTCTGGATTGTATGAGCTATAGTGGAGAATAACCTGTCATTATTAAAGCCCCTACTGTAATGATTAAGAGTAGTAAAAAGTCTGGCTGTGGTGGCCTTTGTGTGGCAGTCCTAATCATCACATGTCCTCAAAGCTTCTCTAACAAAGGCCCTGTACAATGGCACACAGTCTGACGACAGGATGCTGATCATACACACAAGTTATAACGTTTGATCAGTTATAAAATATAATCAAACTTTATTGGACATTTACGGAACGCTGATATTTATCTCGGTTGTGACATCAGCCGTATACATGTGCAGATGTAACAATGTTGTTGCATTTAAATGAGAGATTTCTGTGGAATATGTTAGCACATTAACACGGCATTGGAGGTTTGCAGAGTGCAGTAAAAGTAAAAATGTGGGGTATAGCCAGTGCTATACATTACTGCCCAGGTGAAGAGTAACCCAAGACGTGTCAAAACTGCATTCATTTGGGTGATGGTGCAGCGTGGATATGTGTAATACATTACGGTTATGCTGTGTGTGATGTGAGTTACTTATAGGCGAGTTTGGAACCCCTTGATTCCCGGTGATTGCTTTGTAGAATTAATATTCTCCATGTGTGTTGATGCCGTAATGGAAACAATGTGCTAATTAATTTGTACACAGTCCTAAGTGCTATGTGTAAACATTTTGGTACAGAGTACATGTACAGGAGAGATACTTTCTGGGGATTATATGTAATATAACACACAGTTTGTGATTGTGGTGACTGTCAGTTTGATTAAGGATTTAACAAAGTTTTATTTGGTATACTATCCACACATATTTGTCTCTCTATTTTTTTTTTTTTTTTTTTTTTTTTTTGCATTACTTGTAAGATTAACTTCGAAAGTTTCTGGTAAGCTGTCAGTGAAAGCGTTGTGTTTGATGTATCGTGTCTGTTACGAGGGATATAATATTGTGTTCATGCCTGCAAAGATGGATTATCACGAGGAATTCTAATGAGATGATATTTGACATGCTATATCTTTCACATGTGGACAGAGATGATTACAAGGAAAACTCTCGGTAAAGACACATTATAATGAGGGATTATCTAATACTCTACGGCAGAGAAATATGTTTGTGGAGCATAGCTCACAGCATGAATACCTTATCTCATAAATAGGGTAGAATTCTGATTGGAATATATATGAATCACATTAGAAAAACTGCATTTGAGATTTCCTTAGCAGGTGCTCTTTCCCATTTTACCTTACTAATGCAGTTTATGATTTATATGTATACACTTGTGCAGAAATTTGAATTTGTCTTACACATCATTTGAAGAATTATACATTAATGAGGCCCCCAACAACTGCAGATTAGTACCTATATATAGTACGTACCTAGGAGCTGACTGGTGTTATTGGGTGGGTTGTACAGGTGTTCATAATATTAGATCTATCTAGGTAGGGGTCAGACAGGGGTCAATGCTACAGCTGTGATTCAGTGGCTGGAGTACTATATACTAGCTCCCTGACTGGCAGGTGCCTGCATCACAACTGGCATTGATTACTTCAGGGGCATAAAAAACATGTGAAAATCAGTATTGTGTACATGTGTGCTGTGGCCATTGCAGGATTTGTGTGGCACTGTGAGACCAACAGGTAGTAGCATCCTTTGTACTGGGCTACTAATAACAACATACTAATGGCAGGTGCTCTCGCCAATTATCATGGCTCGCTACAATTGATTGAAATGCCACGTGGATTTCTGTATGATTTCACCAGTGTGTTGTGCAGTACTACAGTGTCTTCAGGGCATTAATGGTTAACTGTGTTATTGACGATTAGCCCTCAGTCTGCACAGAATAATAGTCAGTTGGTACTGTAGCTGGAGGAACAATTCAAGGTCCTTGTGTACTAGGAATATGCCCTGATGTACCAAGTCTATATCAACAGCATCTGGTGTGAATATTATAACTACTGCTGAGCTGATCTGTCACCAAACCACGTCTCCAGATCTAATATATAAAGGAGAAGGCGTAATGTTTAGATTCTCTTCACAACATCTGCTGTAGCCATAATAGATATATAAACACACTACAGCCTGTGTCATTGGTGAAAAAGTGCTGGCTTACAACCCACCAGCAAACATGTTCAATCTCTTCATGTGTAAGTATAAGTATTTCCTATTGATCTAGCCAGGGAACCTTCAGTTCTGTACTTGCATTTGAGGAGCTCATTGCAATGTTATTAGAACTTCTATCTAGTGTCACTAAGTTCATAAATCAAACATTAGTGTTAGGCTTTGATAGTGACAACTCAGAAAAAGAATGATTATACCATACTATATACAGCTATCATTAGATTCCTTTTTTTCTGAAATTGTATTACATTTGGTATTACTCCTATATATAAACTAATAAGAAATTTTTATCAAATATTAAATGAATTAATAATAATTAGTGTTGAGAAAATTTTTGTGATTAAAATGATTATCAACATATAGAATGTAATCCTCCCTGATGAGATCTCCACTAAAATAAATATGTATACAAATTAAACAAGATAAAATCTAAATCAAATTCACCTCTTTGATATGTTTTGAAGGAATTCAGAATTGACTGAAATTTAAAATGTCATTGCAATATGCATAATAGTTGACATGCCCATCTTCATTAACCAAAGACAGTCATTTACTTATATCCCTCGGCTAGTGATCATGATTGTGGTGTTGGGACTGTTCAGTGTTCAAGTTAAAATATAGAACTTTTTAGATGTAGATGATTATATTGATGTCACCACTGGTCATATTAGTGGTGACCGGATTAATTGTGGGACATCAGAATTGGTGATGACCAGATTAATTGTGGGACATCAGAATTGGTGGTGACCAGATTAATTGTGGGACATCAGAATTGGTGATGACCAGATTAATTGTGGGACATCAGAATTGGTGGTGACCGGATTAATTGTGGGACATCAGAATTGGTGATGACCTGATTAATTGTGGGACATCAGAATTGGTGATGACCAGATTAATTGTGGGACATCAGAATTGGTGGTGACCGGATTAATTGTGGGACATCAGAATTGGTGATGACCTGATTAATTGTGGGACATCAGAATTGGTGATGACCAGATTAATTGTGGGACATCAGAATTGGTGATGACCAGATTAATTGTGGGACATAAAAATTAGTGGTGACTGGATTAATTGTGGGACATCAGAATTGGTGATGACCAGATTAATTGTGGGACATAAAAATTAGTGGTGACCAGATTAATTGTGGGACATCAGAATTGGTGATGACCTGAATAATTGTGGGACATCAGAATTGGTGATGACCAGATTAATTGTGGGTCATAAAAATTAGTGGTGACCAGATTATTAGTGGGACATCAGAATTGGTGATGACCTGAATAATTGTGGGACATCAGAATTGATGATTACCGGATTAATTGTGGGACATCAGAATTAGTGGTGACCAGATTAATTGTAGGACATAAAAATTAGTGGTGACCAGATTATTAGTGGGACATCAGAATTGGTGATGACCTGAATAATTGTGGGACATCAGAATAAGTGGTGACCGGATTATTAGTGGGACATCAGAATTGGGGATGACCTGAATAATTGTGGGACATCAGAATTGGTGGTGACCGGATTAATTGTGGGACATCAGAATTGGTGGTGACCGGATTAATTGTGGGACATCAGAATTGGTGATGACCTGATTAATTGTGGGACAACAGAATTGGTGATGACTGGATTAATTGTGGGACATCAGAATTGGTGGTAACCTGATTAATTATGGGACATCGGAATTAGTGGTGACCAGATTATTAGTGGGACATCAGAATTAGTGGTGACTGGGTTAATTGTGAGACATCAGAAATAATTGTGACTGGATTAATTGTGGGACATCAAAATTAGTTGTGACCAGATTATGAGTGGGACATCAGAATAAGTGGTGACGGGATAGATTGTAGGACATCAGAATTAGTGTTGACCGGATTAATTGTGGGACATCAGATCAATTACTGGTGATCGCATTAATTGTGGGACAAGAGAATAAGTGGTGACCGGATTAGTTGTGGGACATCAGAATAAGTGGTGACCAGATTAATTGTGGGACATCAGAATAAGTGGTGATCGGATTAATTGTGGGACATCAGATCAATTACTGGTGATCGCATTAATTGTGTGAAAATAGAATAAGTGTTGACCGGATTAATAATGGGACATCAAAATTAGTGGTGACCAGATTAGTTGTGGGACATCAGATAGAATAAATGGTGATCAAATTAATTATGGGACTTCAGAAATTGAGGGTGATTGCAAGCCATGGATTGGTGGATTAACTAGGTCTTGTAATGACTGGATAGTAGAGACTGAAACCTGATTATTAATTATTTATTTTGTTAAATTAAAGCACTTGGATTAGTGTTGATTGGATTATGAGACAATAGGATTTGTAGTGACTTAGTTTGATTAGTTTAAATCTTCTGTTAATGGCCAGAGTCATTTAAGGCTGTGCCATGCTGAGAGATAGAGGAAAGCTGGGAGAAAACCCAGCGCCACCACTGACAGTTGGTACCTGGCAAGTGCCCCACATGGGATTTGATTTGTGACCCAGAGATAGAGGGCTTTCGGTACTCGGCCATAGTGGCTGCAAGAGTCTCAGCCAGGTAGTGACTGGAAATATGAAAGTGAGTGAATAAAATACTGTACATGAGATTGAGGTGGGGGTATTTGGTTTGGGCTTTATTATCTAGGCCAGGTAATGAAAGAGGCAGGATGCTCATGACACTATACCAAATGTACTTCAAACAAGACATACATAGAGATGATGTATGGGGTCCCTAAGTGAAGTTAACTTAAACTGCATGTACTTTTGATTTTAAAGACCATTTAGTTTGCAGTTAACTTAGAAGACATGCCAGATTGTAAAATAGCTCTGGGGAAAACATGTGTATTGTGTAACCCAAGTTGAAGTGGCTACATGTAACTTTTACTATAGGGATGTGGTAGAATTCCATACCTCAAGTATTTTATTATCTTTTAAAACACACAGTCAGACATAGACACTGACCCTTGGCACGGCTTCTAAGTCACATTGATCAGAACTGAGACTTCCGACAGACCTCCGAGTCACATCAAAAAAGTAATCATACATGCATGCTCTTATCATATAGGTGTTACTTTTTCAATAGGAAACTTTAATGATAATGAAACAATATCTTGGGAATGCAAAAGACAAGTGATGACCGTCTTAATATTTACACTTTTTTATTAAAATGATTACTGATCTAGAGTTATGTGGGGTTTTTTGTTGATAATTTTTTTACCAGGATTAAAATATGGGCATCTATTTGGTAGATTGAAAAATATACAGTCACGCCTGTCTAGAAAGACCACCAAAGAGGTAAATGGTCTTTATAGCCAGGTGGTCTTAATACACAAGTGGAGATGTATACAAGTTTAATTAGGATGAGTTTGGTAATTAGGAACCCTAGAAAAGTGGTCTTATACAGATGTCAAATTATATGGAAATTGGCGATTTAGGACCTCAAAAATTGGTCTTATTAAACAGGTGGTCTTTGTACAAAGCTGGTCACTACAGCAGATTTTCTGTATGGGTGATCCAGTTAATCTATCTGTTGTAATATGTGTTGACATTTGAGTATTTGAGAGATGTCTTTGTTTGTCTGTTCTGTTATACATAAGACTGAGTTATGAGTGAAGTATTACAGGTAATAATGATCTATAATATGATATAAACATCTGCATGGATATGAATAATAGATAGATATTACTCTTATTCTGGATATAAGATTTAACATTAATCCTGGAGCTCTATGTGTATTTCTCAAACAGTCATTCCAATACTCATCAAATGTCAATACATACTGCAACAGGTATAATGTGTTGTAATGTGTTGATTATACAAGTGAGATGTATCAATTTGGATGTTTACTTAAGGAGGAATACCTGGTCAGTGATGAGTAGATGTGAAGATTTATCAATATCATGGATTTGTTAACATGTTATATCATGCATGTGTGGTAGTGTCGGAGGATAAGACAAACCTGATACTATCACCTGAATGTTATTGTCCAGTTGTGGTCAATCATGGTCATCAGTAATTGTTACCACTAGCATCAGTATTGATTTTGGTCCATTTAATCACCTTCAATCAATTTAGCCAGGTACATCAGATGTCTGTCAGGTGACCACCACCTGTTGTATATCCAATCTATACCTAGGACAACGGTCAGCTAATTTCATCTGTCAATGCTGTAATTTTAATCAAACTACAATAGATTGATAATACAGTGTCAGTAAAAGCTGTTAATCCTCAGGTGTTTTATGGAATAAAAATGTTCACTTTTCCTGCTGATTTTGCATAGTATGTTTATACACAGTAAAATACGTTTCAGAACATGTGTAATTTTAGGGCTAACACCATACAGCTGTCAGTGTCATTTCACACAATGGGCATGTCACCCATGACACTGTACTCTTGGTTAAAATATGTTTGATATACAAAAATGTATTGAATTATTTGATATTTAGACTTGAATATTTATTGGAGAAATCTCAAAACCAATCAAATCAGTTGTGATTTAAAACTATGCATGGACACAATTTTGGACTAACATTAATTGCCACTCATCCCTGCTTTGTAAAACATTGTAGGTACATAACTTTGGACAACATGTCCAATCTTACCTGGTCTATAAGACATTGTACACACACAACTTTGGACAACATGGCCAATCTTACCTGCTCTATAAGACATTGTACACACACAACTTTGGACAACATGGCCAATCTTACCTGCTCTATAAGACATTGTACACACACAACTTTGGACAACATGGCCAATCTGACCTGCTCTATGAAACATTCTACACACACAACTTTGGACAACATGGCCACTCATCCATGCTCCAAAGGACCATGGTGAGCTTATGCGATACTGTGGCGTACAGTGTCCATCGTGTGTCGTCCATCTGTCCATCAGCAATCGATTCTTTTCCATAACTGCCGGTCAGAATTTAATAAAATTTGACTGGTAGCTTCCTTATGGGGTACAGACTTAAAATTGTACAAATAGTCGGGATGACCCTGTGGGGGCCTAAGGGGCGGGGCCAAAAGGGTCAATTTGGCTATTTCCATATAAAGGACTTCTTCATTGAAACTAAGTATGGGATAGCACTCATAAGGCAATGGCAGCATCCTTATAGGGTGAGGATTCAAAATTGTACAAATGATGGGGTTGACCTCCTGGACACCTGAGGGGTGTGGCCAAAAGTGTCAATTTGGCTATTTCTATATTATAAAAAACAACATCTCCTCTGAAACTTAGCATTAGATTACACTTGTATTGTAATGGTAGCATCCTTGTGGGATGGGGATTTGAAATTGCACAAAGTGTTGGGCTGACACCTGGGCACCTGCATGATGGATGGGGCAAAAAGTGTCAATTTGGCTATTCCCATAAAATTGACTTCTTCTCAAAAATAACCATATTGCATTGGTAGCATCCTTATGGAGTAGGGATTCAAAATTGTACAAATGGTCGGGCCATTTTTCAAGTTGGCTATTTCAAATTGTAAGAGATTTATATGATAATTACTAAATAAACCAGGTGAGCGTAACAGGCCCTTTTGGCCTCTTGTTCCATCAATATCACTACAGTAGGATGTCTCAGCTCTAAAATCCAATGGATGGCTTGATTAAGTTTTATTGACCAGTGCAGGCAATTATATACCCAGTAGTGTCCTATATAGCTACTGGACATAGGGAAAACAGTACAGGTCAGGGGTCAATAATGCAAATGTCAGAGAGTTCAAAGGGCAATACAGTACAGTCTCTATATATATCTATATAATTTTAATGTTACAACATGTTTTTTGATGAGATTATTTTAAAGTCAGATTTTCAAGATTAAGTGAAGTTTAATTAAGAAAATCTGGATTTCATGTAAAAAAAGATTTTCTCAACATGGCTTTTTGCCTACTTTAAAAATGATGAGGAAATATTTTTGAAATACTCATCTACACCAGATGCTGAATATATGTATATAATTCTGCATCCAGGTACAGGGATCTTGGCTGCATCACTTGAGAAAGATGTGCAAGATGCTTTATCTGCCAAATAGAGATTTGTGGCATGTACAATAGGTATTGATTTTGAGATGCTTAGAGACCTGAACCAGATAAAGTGTGTTCCCTCAGCTACTAGATTACACACAACTTCTCTCTCTCTTATATATGTAATAGTCTGATGGACTATACTTAGGTCACACACAACTTCTCTCTCTCTCTTACATATGTAATAGTCTGATGGACTATACTTAGATCACACACAACTTCTCTCTCTCTTACATATGTAATAGTCTGATGGACTATACTTAGGTCACACACAACTTCTCTCTCTCTCTTACATAGATCACACACAACTTCTCTCTCTCTTACATATGGAATAGTCTGATGGACTATACTTAGGTCACACACAACTTCTCTGTCTCTCTCTTACATATGTAATAGTCTGATGGACTATACTTAGATCACACACAACTTCTCTCTCTCTCTCTTACATATGTAATAGTCTGATGGACTATACTTATAATTAGATCACACACAACTTCTCTCTCTCTTACATATGTAATAGTCTGATGGACTATACTTAGATTACACACAACTTCTCTCTCTTACATATGTAATAGTCTGATGTACTATACTTAGGTCACACACAACTTCTCTGTCTCTCTCTTACATATGTAATAGTCTGATGGACTATACTTAGATCACACACAACTTCTCTCTCTCTCTTACATATGTAATAGTCTGATGGACTATACATAGATCACACACAACTTATCTCTCTCTTACATATGTAATCGTCTGATAGACTATACTTAGATCACACACAACTTCTCTCTCTCTTACATATGTAATAGTCTGATGGACTATACTTAGATCACACACAACTTCTCTCTCTCTCTCTTACATATGTAATAGTCTGATGTACTATACTTAGATCACTCACAACTTCTCTGTCTCTCTCTTACATATGTAATAGTCTGATGGACTATACTTAGATCACACACAACTTCTCTCTCTCTCTTACATATGTAATAGTCTGATGGACTATACTTTAGATCACACACAACTTCTCTCTCTCTTTTATATGTAATAGTCTGATGGACTATACTTTATAATTAGATCACACACAACTTCTCTCTTTCTTACATATGTAATAGTCTGATGGACTATACTTAGATCACACACAACTTCTCTCTCTCTCTCTTACATATATAATAGTCTGATGGACTATACTTAGGTCACACACAACTTCTCTGTCTCTCTCTTACATATGTAATAGTCTGATGGACTATACTTAGATCACATACAACTTCTCTCTCTCTCTTACATATCTAATAGTCTGATGTACTATACTTAGATCACTCACAACTTCTCTCTCTCTTACATATGTAATAGTCTGATGGACTATACTTAGATCACACACAACTTCTCTCTCTCTCTCTTACATATGTAATAGTCTGATGGACTATACTTAGGTCACACACAACTTCTCTCTCTCTTATATGTAATCGTCTGATGGACTATACTTAGATCACACACAACTTCTCTCTCTCTTACATATGTAATAGTCTGATGGACTATACTTAGGTCACACACAACTTCTCTATCTCTCTCTTACATATTTAATTGTCGGATGTACTATACTTAGATCACTCACAACTTCTCAGTCTCTCTCTTACATATGTAATAGTCTGATGTACTATACTTAGATCACACACAACTTCTCTCTCTCTCTTACATATGTAATAGTCTGATGTACTATTCTTAGATCACTCACAACTTCTCTGTCTCTCTCTTACATATCTCTTACATATGTAATAGTCTGATGGACTATACTTAGATCACACACAACTTCTCTCTCTCTTACATATGTAATAGTCTGATGGACTATACTTAGATCACACACAACTTCTCTCTCTCTTACATATGTAATAGTCTGATGGACTATACTTAGATCACTCACAACTTCTCTATCTCTCTCTTACATATTTAATTGTCTGATGTACTATTCTTAGATCACTCACAACTTCTCTGTCTCTCTCTTACATATGTAATAGTCTGATGGACTATACTTAGATCACACACAACTTCTCTCTCTCTTATATGTAATCGTCTGATGGACTATACTTTATAATTAGATCACACACAACTTCTCTCTTTCTTACATATGTAATAGTCTGATGGACTATACTTAGATCACACACAACTTCTCTCTCTCTCTCTTACATATATAATAGTCTGATGGACTATACTTAGATCACTCACAACTTCTCTATCTCTCTCTTACATATTTAATTGTCTGATGTACTATTCTTGGATCACTCACAACTTCTCTGTCTCTCTCTTACATATGTAATAGTCTGATGGACTATACTTAGATCACACACAACTTCTGGTCTGATGGACTCGATACTTGGTACATCATATACATTGGTACATCATATACATGTATAAACCAGGACCAATGTGTTCTCTTTCTCTAAACTGATGCTATCTGCCATAATATTTCAAACCAAATGTGTTCTCACCATCAACCACAATCTTAACTGATGTGTTCGAATTCCCTATCTGCTATATTATTAGCTCACCTGGACTGAAGGACCGGTGAGCTTATGTCATGGCGCGGCGTCTGTCACTACTAATCCTTGAGTTCTGCATGGATTGTAACCAAATTTGGCCACAAAGATCCTTGGGAGAAGGGGAACAGAACTTGTATAAATTTTGGCTCTGACCCCCCAGGGGCAGGAGGGGCGGGGCCCAATAGGGGAATAAGAGGTAAATATTCAAATTCCTTCAGAAAAGAAACAATGAACCTGTATTCACAACAGTACTTGGCATTACAAACCAGGTGAGCGATACAGGCCCTTTGGGCCTCTTGTTCCAAAACATATGTGTTTTCTCTCTATTAGCCACCATCTTGTGCCATATACCAGTAGGTACATCTCTATAAACCACATGCACTCCCTATGCATTTCTGTCTTTCATACTTATATGAACAAGCGTGTCTCTATTTATCTTTCTCTCCACCACACATACACTAACTATTGTTTCCTGACTCTCACAAACTTTCAAATCTTTCACTCTCCTTCACACATCTGAGCTGATCATGTCTTCCTTCCCTGACATGATGATGTGTTTTTTCCTTCACAGAATCACAAAACTTAATTTGTTCCATTTCTGTCACCAATGTCTTGATTAATGCTCATGTGTTCCCCTTTCTATGAGACAGTTGTACTGTAGTAAGACTGGTATATTTCACTTGGTGACATGCTTTTGAGTAGGTTCATGATTTAAGCTTGTGTTCCTTCTAACACTCAAAATATATAAGTTTTTGTCACATTTGGTCTTGATGTAATGCTGTCTTTCTACACACATACATGACTTAAAATCAATGTATTCCATTTATTATGAGTATTCTTTACTTTTCACACCCACATCTGTTGTTCTGTATATTTCACACTTTCCAGGTTGACAGATTTTCACTGTCACACACTCCTGCTATGGAGATGAGATGATTATAAGGCTACAGCAATTATAATTGTTTCATTTATACGACTTCTAATAATGTTGTAAGCTGTGATGATGTGAACTGTGGTATTTCTTGACATTGTGAACTGTGATATTTCTTGACATTGTGAACTGTGATACAATGTATTTCTTGACGTGAATTTCATGTGAAAGAATTTCACATGAAATTCAGGCTAATTTAACATGAACATTTTCATGTGAGAAATTCACATGAAGAAATATAAAGTATTGCCTGTATATATATTGTTGTGAGCTGTGATGATGTTATGAGCATTATGACACATCATTGTGATGAAATTGTGAGAGGTACTATGAGTTAAGGATTAGGTAACTGGATGTGTGAAGATTGAGGTATTGATTCCAACAGCCTCACCATATTCCTTACACCATAGGATTGATAGTGAACTCTGGTCAAGTGTAATCTGGGGTTAGGATTGATAGTGAACTCTGGTCGAGTGTAATCTGGGGTTAGGATTGATAGTGAACTCTGGTCGAGTGTAATCTGGGGTTAGGATTGATAGTGAACTCTGGTCGAGTGTAATCTGGGGTTAGGATTGATAGTGAACTCTGGTCAAGTGTAATCTGGGGTTAGGATTGATAGTGAACTCTGGTCGAGTGTAATCCGGGGTTAGGATTGATAGTGAACTCTGGTCGAGTGTAATCTGGGGTTAGGATTGATAGTGAACTCTGGTCGAGTGTAATCTGGGGTTAGTTATTGTGATATCAATGTAAAGGATCTTCATTGTACTCGGGTTGAGTGTAAACCGGAGGTACCGGTAGTTAGTGTGGTCATTGTAAAGGTCTTAATTATAATGATTAAATAGAAATAAAAATGTCCAGCAACACTCTTAAACGTAATTCTATAATATATAAGTCTTCTTGCAAATATTTCCAGAGCCCACACAGATAAATGTCATGTCAGTCTTGTCATCGTTAATGATGTAATTCAATAACATATTTGTTCTGTAAGAAAAAGTGAAATGCTTGTCTTATTTGGCTTTGTACGTATGATTTTAGCTTGATTTTGATTGGATTAAAGTCCTATTAACGGCCTTTGTCATTTAAGATGTGTGATCAGGTAAAGGAGAGGGAGAAAAGCCTGAGTACCTGTAGAAAAAACACCATCCAGCCAGCAGTCAATAACTGGTATTTTGATAAACTACCACCATGAGCTTGTGTAGTTGAAGGGCTTGTAATTGGGACTTCTTATAACCAGCTCGGCACAGTGGCTGCCTCTGTACATGCAGTATTCTTTGGTCAATTCTACAGATAAAAGTTTGTTATCTCAAATTACAAAGGCTGTCTCCTTGTTTGATTTCCTTGAATAAGCCATGTTGATATGGATTTCATGTGAGTGTAATTTGTTTCTATCATTCGATTTTATTTCGACTTGTTCTATCATTTGATTTTATTTCGACTTGAAATTTTTGTTTGAAACTACTGATTTGTATCCTTCATTTCTAACATATATACCAGAAGCTATCTTCTTTGCTCTTACCACTGATGATTTATTTTGCTCCAGTCGGTTTATTATAGCTTTTGCATGCTTTTACAATTTTTTTTTGTAATGTCAATGCAAATGATGTACATGAATAGCAAAAAATTGTGAAAACATGCTATCTTATTCTCTGGAGAAAAAATTGATTTTTACGTCGCTCTGAAATGGTTGCAGTTGGGTGCGGACTTCCTAAGGTCTAGAGCAATTTAAAGAGATTCCAAAATCGTACATTCATTTCGCAGATTTTAGTCTCGTCAAATTCTCCTGAAAACATGGTGTGTGTTCTCTGATATTTGCAGCCTTTAAAAATCAATATGGTAATTTGATTTTTTAGATTTGATTTAAATATTATGAATTGTACATGGGAAAAGCATATCTTACTTTGATATTTAAATGCGTGGTGGCTGTATGTATAAATGCAATATTTTATTGTTTCACTATATCAGACGGAATGTGAGTTAATATTTAACAGCTGCTGCTAGTTCACTAAAATAATTCTCATTCAAAAGATAACAGTTTTCTTTACATACAGTTAGTTTAAAATTGCAGGATTATAAATATTTCATTTAAGAAGTTTATGATTAAATGTGAAATCATTAATTTTGCCTGCAAAAATTTATAATGTGCATTGTATTACTACAAAAAAAAAAAAAAAAAAAAAGACAAAAAATTGTCCATGCAAAGTCTGACCAGTGAAGTTGTTGATTAGAACGAATATACGTACCCGGCCTACTATACCTTTCGACAACATTATCGGTCAAAAAGTCTTTTGAGCTACAATATTGCAGCTAGTTGTTGATATGAAAATTTTGGAATATGAAATATGGTAATAATAACAAACTATTTCTAAGTCAATGTTCACAAAGGAGGAATTCATCAAATGTTAGTTATTCAGATAATCCAAGTTGATAAATTACATTTATCTTGTTATAAGTGAACGATACTCACTTCAAAATTTGTGAGATTTGCTTTCACTATACAGTTGAAATAATCCAGAAATTAATTAAAGCCAAAAGGTTTCTGACAAAGACAAATGATATCACAGTCAATCATTAAGCATATTTTTTCAAAAAAAATATAGTAAACCTGTATTTAGATTCAATTAACATGGAGAACACACACCGTAAGCTTTACTTTATTACACATATAGAATATATCTGGACATTACGTACATGACGTAGGTGACATTTAGAGACGTATTTGATATCTGTGATGCGACCAATGATACAACAATATTATATACTTGGAGCCGAGTCGGGTTTGACAGCGGTGGATCTCGACAGAGATTGTCTCCTCACACGGTGATCAGCTGATGGGGAGGAGGCTGCCAGTGTACTGCTGTGTATTCAGTCTTACAGCCTCGGTCTGTCATATGGAAGCTAGGCTTTCACTGTCATTCTGTGTCCTTGCTGGTCCGTCTGCCCACCAATAACTAACTGGTCCCATTTACATTGATGGACATGTTTACGACAACATCATTTTGTGTGAAAGTCGTTTAGATTCTTTGAAATTTTTTGGAAACGATCTCGTGTTTCGGATAGGATTATCATTCACGTTCGTTTCTCCATTGGATAAAGCTGCAATGTGGGATAGTAAGTATATTGATTGTGTCCATTATCGCAATCCCTATAGCTCGCTACATAAATCAATAGCTTCATGCATACTGTTCAATACGGTAATACTACTACCACGGAGACATGCTTCAAGATTCTTGCTCATTTCCGTTTCATTCCTCATTACATTACAAAAAAGCTTTTGTAAACGACAGATAATCAAGTGTTTTTCTAGGAATGTTCCAGATGAGCCTGTAATCCAATATAGTGTGTAAACGACAATTTTGAACGGCTGTGAAACCTGACTAGGAACAAGACGATTTGTCTTAGTCTTCCATTTTGTTATTTCTACGGGTTTCAGTTCAGATTTATTAATGACGGCTTGTTTATTCATTCATTTGATTTTAAATCACAATTACATACAGGTCAATGGTTTTGTTATTTTTTGACAAATAAGGTGTTTCTGAATCGGAGATATATATTCATTACTTTGATATGATATGGATGAAGACTTACTGTTCCATTTGACGTACAAAGCAATTTCAGCACATGTACATGGTATGTACAGCCTGATAGGGGATCAGATCCACATACCATTATATTGTGACACATTAACACAAACCTTCCATTCTGAATCTGCCCCTTTCATTAATATTGTTAAACTGTTCATAAAGAATAATAATGAGAATCTAAACCTGTAAATTCAATATGTGTATTCATATCAGCATCAAGCTCTTCAATGTGATATTAGAAGATGCTGACATTTTGTTTAAAAAAATCCATCATTGTTTCATAACATATGAAAAATACAGAACATGAAACATAAACAGTTCACCTGTATAAGAAGGATACATACTTAACAAAGAGAATTTTGATTTGAAATTATAATGATGGATGTGAGTATTTTAACTATTTTCACCGTTGATTTAAAGGAATATTTTTGATTATTATATAAAAGGCTGACTCCCATATATAGAAACGCTCCTATATTTGTACCGTTTAACATCACTTGTTAATTATACTGTTACTGTCAGATGATAGTGTTGCCATGGTTATCTATCCCATGGGAACAGTGTACAAATACAAAGGGATTTCTGTGATGAGAAACCACTGGTTATGTGAACAATAAGAGAAATCCGTTAATGAGTCTGGCTAGGATTATCTACGGATGCTTGGTTTGTAAATATTAACGCCCATGTCATTCTATTCATGTGATTAGATCAATGCTATTGACTTTGATTTGATGAATAGTATCATCAATTCTGCTAAACATCATATCTAGGGGAAGATCAAGGCTTTTTACTTTGTTATAGTCACAAAATTAGACATTTAATGTCTTTTTGGTTGAAAAAATCCAAGATGGGGTTTTCTTTCAATTTCCACAAACATGACACATAAATTCAAGTTTCTGGTTATCAAAATAGGAGTTTCTGTATTGTAAAACATACTTGTATATGGCAATATGATTAATACATTATGACTGTCGTTGACATTTTTCATTGTATTGTAATTGATAGATGTAACATGATGCCGTCCTATTAGAAGCTAGATGGTTAGAGTTTCTGTGTACTAATTGTATTTTGTTATAATTAGTTTACACTTTCACATTAATATCATTTTGTTACTGTGATTTGACACATCATAGGCACATAGTTTTAGGTGTCTTGTTTATTGGTCATTGGCAATAAAACATCTTTCTGTATTTGATTGTACTTATTTAACAGACTTTCAGAGAATAATTTATATTGAGTTTGATCCATCAATTAATTATTGAAATATACAAAATGTCTTCAAGTTTTAAAAGACTCTCCGGTCACTAAGTTTGATTGTATGCTATAAGAAGATAAAAACTGTACTCATACATGTGTGTGAGAGGGTACAGCTATGAGGCTCATTCTAATTAATTATATAATATTATATAATCTTCAGAAAACACTTATGAATTAAGGTTTTAATTAAACTTTTATGCTAAGTCTGTATGATTCCTTATTGGTTTTCTGTTCTTTTATGAATATGATGCCATGTTGGTTTTCTGAACTTTTATGAAAATCAAATAGAGTGCCATATTAGCTTGTATGTTGGTGAGTTATAGATTACATTGCAATTGTTTTATATCTCTTTCCAGCTACAATGTTTCGTATATTACCATGATAGTTAAATATGTTGGTGATTTATATATGATATTGTTTTATATCTCTTTCCAGCTACGATGTTTCTGAATACCCTGACGCCCAAATTCTACGTGGCTCTGACAGGCACTTCTTCATTAATATCAGGACTTATACTGGTAAGTGAAGCAGACATTCGAGTAATATTCCGATGAACTGACTGGCGATATGATTCAATGATTTCCACTTCAGTGAAGCTCATCTCGAGCTGAAATAAAATACATGTACAAAGTATTTGCCATTTTGACTGATTCAGAAAATCATCTTCATGTTAATAGGGGAAATCAGTCTGTCGCATATTTATTTTCTTAAATTTTGCGATTTTCTGTTCGCAGTGATTTTATCTTTGTAGCCTTTGAAAGTTTCATACATACTAAAGGCTGTAATATATAAACCCATGACTTAATAAATTTGGTGAGGTGTTAAATTTTACCAATTTGAATGAATCTGTGAATTTAACAAAATTAAAAATCCCACGAATATTAGGAACTATACAGTAGTATGTCTATTACATATATACACAGTGAACATTTTCATCTCTTCTCTACATCATTTCATCATTAAACAAAAATGAAACATGCAAAAAAAATATAATTTTATGTATTTTTTTCATGTTTTACATGCTCAGGATGAAAACCAAACTTACAATAAAAACAAAAATATTGTGATAAAAACTATTGTTTTGGAGCAGGATGTTTTCATGGCCTTTAAGTCTTTGTCCCTCCTAACACTTTGATATTGACTGTTTTCTTGCCGCTAAGAACATTGTCTGTACTGAAACAAGATTCAGGGTCTCGCAACCGCTAAGAACATTGTCTGTACTGAAACAAGATTCAGGGTCTCGCAACTGCTAAGAACATTGTCTGTACTGAAACAAGATTCAGGGTCTCGCGAACACCCATTAGGTCAGCAAGTCTGTAGAGGCGTTTTTGATGCATGGATATTGATTTGAATATTGTCCTTGGTACACACCTAGCCTTACATACTTATCGCCCAGACAGTCCGTCTTGAATACTAATTCCTGCAGCCATCGGCGTGTATTTAAAGAATATACTGCTGTTGTATCGTGGTATAGAGGTGATGTTCATGTGTTACTACTGTCATTACATTGTAATGAGCTAAAATACAAGTGTTAAAGCCTATGGCAAATACTATATAACCATTTGATTTTGTTGGAATTATATTTTCTGGTTTTCGCTGGGAAAAGCTTATAATTTGAATATGTTATCTGCAAAATATAGAGCATTAGTTATGTTATGTTACCCCTTAAAGTGAAGAGAGATGATAGTACTTGTCTTCTTTTGCTTCTTTATGTAATAACTATCTTATCCTGCCCATTTCTTTGTAACCTTTGAAGATATGGTGATGAAACATGTAACCTTTGAAGATATGGTGATGAAACATATGTAAGCTATTTGCAATAATAAGACCTCATGTGTTACACAATAAGCTCACAATTACTACCTATACAACATCAGGGTCAAATAAGAATATTTTACAGTAACTTAATCAGATTTCATTTTGAGACTGTTGGTTTAATGCCAAGCCATCTTGAATATTGACGTTCAATGTCAAATTGATAAAATTTATAGCAACTTGTTATCTATATTTCATCTTGAGACTGATGGCAAAGGGCTGGTGTGACGCTAAAGCTACCTTGAATTTTGGTTAAGTTTTTCATTCATATGTAGTGTCCCCATAGGATTGAAAAAAGAAAAGAAAAGTAGTGAAAAGATATAGTCGATGCCAGGACCATCTGGTGATATAATGTAAGAAATAAACACTTATTTATAATATCAATGCTGTACGTGGTGGACGAGGGATTAAGATGTTCCGTCATATTACCACTAGTTCTCCATCTCTGGGGTCGAATTTGAATCCCATGTGAGGCAGTTGCCATGTACTGACTGCTGACCGGTAGTTTTTATCTGGTTACTCCAACTTTCCTCCACCATCAAACCTGGCACATCTTTAAATGACCCTGGTTGTTAATAGTACATTAAACTAATAAAAAAAAACTAATCTTAATAGTATTTACAGCATCTGTAATATTTATGTGGAGAGGAAATTGATATTGTATAGGTCACAAATCTTGTCTTTCTTTCAGATATTTGAATGGTGGTACTTCAAAAAGTATGGCACATCGTTTATAGAGCAGGTGTCGCTGAACCACATATCTCCACTGCTGGGCGGTGGAACAGAGGGTGCAAACAACGACAACAACAACACAAACAACGTAAACAACACAGGCAACAACACCACACATCAACAAACAGTTCCCGGTATGTATAAAAAGAGTAAGAAGTTCCTCTACATTCCCAAGTGTTCATGATCATTGTTTGGTCTTTTGGTCAATTATCTTTGAGAAAAAAATGATTGATTGGGCATATCTTTTTCCATGGAGTTTATATAACATCATTGTCTTTTGGGTTCTTGCAACTAAAAAATGTTTTTGGAACTTTTTTGAAAAAAACCCAACAGAATTTAGGTTTTAAAAGCGACCTTAGAAATAAAAATATGATAAGATTTTCAAGATCTATTTCTTTTTATTGATTTTTTTTATCCCAAAAGGACTCTTATAGAAAATATCAACCATCGTTTGGCTAATTATGGTTGAGTGAAGCCTATTTATCCAAATTGATGACTGACTGAAGTTTCGATGACAGGTTTCACGAGAACCTAGAGGCTGCATTATCTGTCAAATATTTGTATAATAAAGAGGTTTAGTGTGGACCGGCTCTGGGTGCTCTGGTAGATAGTGGTTTTATAGGACTGATGATACTCCGATGATGACGAGTAACTCATCTCAGTAATGCCAGCTCCATTATCCTACATCAACTCATTAGACTGTCACAATCATCACGATCAGAACGGACAATATTTCACCACCTGAGTATGGCGGATGTCGGATATCACATTTATTCTTCACCATTATACTGTCGAGACTTCACAGAATCTCTGCACACCATTAGTCAAGGCACCAAATCACAACACAGAATAGATCTTTCTTTTGGTTTCTTCACCATAGGCTAGCTAGCACTATTGCTTGCTGGAAAAAACCAGGGACATGCTCTTTACTATTTGATAAACAAGTTTGATAATTATTTGATATTCATGATACCATTTGGTTAGTTGTGTATCTGATAAAAGTATATGACCAAATTATCAAATTAATGTGTTTGAATGAAACTATGGAAAGTTTCAAGGTGAAAATTTTAACCTGTTGACCCCTGAAATTTTACAATGGGCTCTGCCAGGTCTTGAAGTAAAAGAGTTCAGGAGTGAATTAGAATCTAGAAATTGAAAAGTAAATTACTGATCATCTGTTTGCTGTCCTGAGGAATATATTAAAAGAAATAGTATCAAATCTGTAGGTCTAGAAGACAGTTATTACACAGCATTTCAAATACTTCACCATTGATCTGATTACAAAATTATTTATTTCTTTGGATACTTTAAAAGTCATAGGACATTTATGGTTCAAACATGGAGTGGCTTCAGTGTATAATTAAATGGATCTGAAGTTTTCTTTAATCTCACAGGGGGAAGGTTTGATAGACATTACAGCGGAGGTACAGATAGCAGTGCTCTGTACTTGACTTATAATTGGTAGACCACATACTAAATTATATCAACTGTATTTGCCTAAAACCTTTTACCATGTATCATCATTACTGCTCTGTTAAAAAAACTAAATATTTTATCATGACAAATTAAAAAGGAGGATCAATACCAATGTCATTTTAATAGTCAACCCCATCTCCCACTCCTCAATGACATACTTAATCCCCCCCCCCTAAAAAAAAAAAAAAAAAAAAGCAAGAAAAGTAAAGTGACTGCTACTAAAATGAATTTTAAATGTTTTCTATTACATGTATTTTATTCCATATAAAAAAAACACAATTTCACAAAGGATTAAAATTTATTGACTCGTGCCCTATCTGGGCCACAAACTCACGATCTACGGCACCCAACCAGCTAGCCAAACATACCTGCGTCTTTTACCACCGCACTACATCCATGTTCGAGGCCAAAGGGCATCCTTTATTAAATTGTGGTTCTTTGATATGTCATAATTACTAAAACACAATGTATCATATTCACTATGTGTTGTTGATCCAAAGGTTTAATTTTAATTTCCTGTTGAAATTGTACTCAGTTGATGATTATGTATTTTAATTCCTTTATATTGCTTGTTGGTATCCCATTAATTACATAACAATTGATTTGCTATAATTTCAATTTTTGTTATGATAAGGTATGGAGTTTTCTTTTACCCTTAGATCATCTCAGATAACAGATATTTTAAAATTAAAGATTAATATGTTTGTCACTAGATTTAATTTGTTTTGTACCTTGTCACTAGATTTAATTTGTTCTGTGCCTTTCTGTATTCCAGAATGCAAAGTGTGGAGAAATCCATTAAATCTATTCCGGGGCTCAGAATACCAACGATACACCTGGGCGAAGGGCAAGGACCCACTCACCTACTATGATATGAATCTGTCTGCTCAGGATCATCAAACTTTTTTCACCTGTGAGGCTGATGCTGGCAAGCCTGAGTACGAAGGTAAGATAGCCAAGTTTATTTCCTTAAATTTGATGTCGACCTGTCATACTGTGGGGTCTAAAGAGTGCTTTGTGATTTCAGGGTCAAATTTATCAAAAGTAATCTGTCAATAGTCAAGGTTATTTGTTGGTGATATGTCAAGGTCAAGGTTGAATATTTCAAGTTAGTAGAGTGTTCACGGTTGTGTGTTCCAAATGGTACTATCAATGTCAAAGTTCAAAGGTAATATCTTTTCATTCTGTTGTCATGTAGTCTTATATAGTTAAGATACCATATTATATATAGCCAGTGACTTTTGTAGTGTTTTCTGTAGGATAGTGCTATGGTCACAAAAAATTGATTCACGAAAAGTTACCTTTATAGTTAATCGTAAAATTTTATTACATTGATTTTTTTTTAGCTCACCTGGTCCAAAGGACCGAGGTGAGCTTATGGGATACCGCAGCGTCCGGCGTCCGGCGTCCGGCGTCCGTCAACAATCGACTTCTTCTCCATAACCGCTGGTTGGATTTCAATAAAATTTGACTTGTAGCATCCTTATGGGCTACTAACTGAAAATTGTACAAATGATGGGGCTGACCCCCCGGGGGCCTGAGGGGCGGGGCCAAAAGGGGTCAATTTGGCTATTTCCATATAAACGACTTCTTCTCTGAAACCAAGCGTGGGATAGCACCCATAATGCAATGGTAGCATCCTTATAGGGTGGGGATTCAAAATTGTACAAATGATGGGGCTGACCCCCCGGGGGCCTGAGGGGCGGGGTCAAATGGGGTCAATTTGGCTATTTCCATTTAAATAACTTCATCTCTGAAACTAAGCATGAGATAGCACTCATAATGCAGTTGTAGTATCATTATAGGGTGGGGATTCAAAATTGTACAAATGATGGGGCTGACTCCCGGGGGGGCTGAGGGGCGGGGTCAAAAGGGCTCAATTTGGCTATTTCCATATAAACGACTTCTTCTCTGAAACTAAGTATGGTATAGCACCCATAATGCAATGGTAGCATCCTTATAGGGTGGGGATTCAAAATTGTGCAAATGATAGGGCTGACCCCCCAGGGGCCTGAGGGGCGGGGTCAAAAGGGGTCAATTTGGCTATTTCCATATAAACGACTTCTTCTCTGCAACTAAGCATGGTATAGCACCCATAATGCAATGGTAGCATCCTTATAGTGTGGGGATTTAAAATTGTGCAAATAATAGGGCTGACCCCCCGGGGGCCTGAGGGGCGGGATCAAAAGGGGTCAATTTGGCTATTTCCATATAAATGACTTCTTCTCTGCAACTAAAAATGGTATAGCACCCATAATGCAATGGTAGCATCCTTGTAGGCTGGGGATTCCAAATTGAGCAAATGATAGGGCTGACCCCCGGGGGCCTGAGGGGCGGGGTCAAAAGTGGTCAATTTCCATATAAATAACTTTTTCTCTGCAACTTAATATGGAATTGCGCTCATAATGCAATGGTTACATCCTTAAAGGGTTTGGATTCAAAATTTTGCAAATAATGGGGCTGACCCCCCCAGGAGCCTGAAGTGTGGGGTCAAAAGGGGTCAATTTAGCTATTTCCATATAAATGACTTCTCTGCATGGAAGAGCACTCATAATGCAATGGTAGCATCCTTATAGGGTTGGGATTTGAAATTGTACAAATGATAGGGCTGACCCCCGGGGCCTTAAACGGCAATAGATGCGAGGTCAAAAAGGTCAATTAGGCTACTATTTTCATATAAATTACTTTGTCTCTGAACCTATGTATTGGATAGCATATTTGTATGGTATCAATAGCATCATTGTATGGTTGTGATTCAAAATTAAACTTTGGGAGTCAATTTTGCTTATTTTTCTAATTGTCAGATTCTTGTGATAATTACTAACAAAAAACCAGGTGAGCGATACAGGCCCTCTGGGCCTCTTGTTTTTTTCAATTTTAAGTCCAAATCGGGAAAATTTTGAATTGGGAAAATAACTAGCTATATAGTAGCTACCATTAGATATAAAGTAGACCTTTTGTGGAAGTTGTCCATGAGTCAGTAGTTCATGACTCTTATAATGGTCAAGGTCAATTATTTTTTTGTAAACATGCAGTCAAGGTCGTGCATCATAAGAGCAACATACGATCAAGGTTGTATCCTTCAAAAGAAAGCGTGGATGCATATATATCTGGTTAACATATAATTGTATATTCGCAGTTTCGCACTAGATAAACAGTTGTGTTTTGAATCAGATTTGCATATTTATAACAGCATGAAGAAAATCTAATATGAAGATGTGATCACAGTGTTGAATTTTGATATGTTTTGTTGTGGTTGTAGTGATGCAAAGAGCGTGGAGAGAGAGAAATCCACAGTCCAGAATCAAAGCTGCTAAAGACGCAGCAGAGAAAAACCCAGAGTAAGTATAACAATAATACCAAATCTTATACAAGCTTCTGGCCGACACAGCATGAAGCCAGAGGTCAGGAAAGGTCAAACATCTGTTAATCTCATTAGGAAGTGATTTAAAGTAAACAAGTATTTATAATAGGCTCTCAATAATTCTTTCTACAGTCAGACATGATTTTTTTCCAGCTATTTAGAATAAGCTAAGTCAATTATTTTCATTTTGCACAAAATGCCTCACATTACATTAAAAAATGTAGTTTGGCAGGTACAGTCATTTTCCTTAAATTCTGCTATTTGGTTCTGTGTTGCAAAATCAAGCCTGATTTGTACAATTAAGTTCATTGAGTTATATAAGCATGAGAAATCATATGAATTTGTTGGTTTAAAAGAAATTATTTCTCTTTCATTATATGAATCAGGTAGCAATCAGTGATTACAACATTCTATATACCAGTAGTCGTTTAAGATCTAAGATCCCACCCCTATCATTATCATCAACATTTGTTAGAATAATCTCCATAATCCATACATACCTTAATGATTTTTCAAAACAAATTTACATCAAAAAAAATATGAAAATAGGGAGGGGGCTTGTTGCTTGATATGACGTTATTCTAAAAGGCTTGATAAAAAGGGGAGGAACTAAACAAATATTGCTAATTGGAGGCTTGCAAGTAGAATACTGTATATGAACATTGTCAGACATGATTTGTAATGTCATATTTAGGTGTAACACAGCGATTTTGTCGTATGTTATTTTGTATTGTCATATTTAGGCGTCCTACAGCGATTATGTCATACTTTAATTTTTTGTCATATTTAGGTGTCCCACAGCGATTATGTCATACTTTATTTTTTTGTCATATTTAGGTGTCCCACAGCGATTATACTCTTGGCCGAGGAGGATACCAGCACCATAGCAGATGTAAGTGTTGTCTCCATTATATATACACACTAGTGTACACCAGCTAATCAATTTTGCAATTTCAGTTTTATAACAAGTTTGCAACGATTAACATTCACAGATTTAGAAATTGAATTATATTTGCTATCAATTTAAATTATGTTGATAGTAATTTGATTTGCAGATTTAAACTTTCACAAATTTACTTGGATCTCGAAAGTAAGTCTCAAGCAACTTGGTTTACAATTTATCTTAAGAGTAGAGTCACAAATGCAAATCAAATTGATTAGGAAGTTCAAAATAGAAAAAAAAAAAAAATATACGTTTTGAACTTTAGAACTTTACATTCCAAATGATCTTACAGTTGGTGTTAATTTTCATAAGATTCATGTTATTTTTTCCATTTCATGATTAACCCGATCATGCTTCAAGTTCTCAGAGCATAACTCTTATAGTATATGGTTTGTCAAAACTTTTGTGTAACATCTTGAATTGATTTACTTTACCATACGGTACCAACTATGGCCAGGAATTGTGAGCTATTTTGCCGTACTATTGTATGGTAATATTATGAGGGAGTGGATTGTCAACTAAAGGTGCTCTCTTCTCTAAATCCTAAAAGTTTTGGTATGTTTTTACACTTCAGGCAGAGAAAATGTTCAAACAAGCATACAAAGCTGCCGAGGTGAACTATAGAAAATCACAACAGACACAACATCAGAGTTCACAGCACGAGTCCACACATCGTAAGTGACCATTAAAGTTATGTATCTTATTGTCATGAGACTAAAGTAAACACAGCACGAGTCAACACTTCGTAAGTTACAGCACGAGTCCACACTTCGTAAGTTACAGCACGAGTCCACACATCGTAAGTTACACCACGAGTCCACACTTCGTAAGTTACACCACGAGTCCACACATCATAAGTTACCATTTCAGTTATGTACATTATTGTCCTAAGACTGAAGTAAACACAGCACGAGTCCACACTTCGTAAGTTACAGCACGAGTCCACACTTCGTAAGTTACAGCACGAGTCCACACATCATAAGTTACTATTTCAGTTATGTACATTAATGTCCTGAGACTGAAGTAAACACACCACGAGTCCACACTTCATAAGTTACAGCACGAGTCCACACATCGTAAGTTACAGCACGAGTCCACACACCGTAAGTTACCATTTCAGTTGTTCACCACACCTCATTGTTCTGACACTGAAGTCAACATGCTTATTTTGACACCATTAAAATTTAGGCTGAAATCTATTTCACAGCAAAAGGTAACTATTCCATGTCTTAGATCTCTCATTGAAGACTTGCACAATCCCAGAGACTCGCAAATTTTTTTAAGAAAAAATTACAAAAATCTATTACGATTAAATTGAAATATAAGGATTGAATCTTGCTTTTGTCAATTTCATGGGTTGATGAATTGAGTTGCTCTTGAAACAAATTCAACTTGAACTGCTTCACAGTTCATTCAATTTGGTTCAAGAGCAACTCAATTCATCAGCCCATGAAATCGACCAAAGCAAGATTAAACCCTTAAATCCTACGACTATACATCCCCAGTCTGTTATTTATACATCCCCAATCTGTAATAACAGGCTACTGATAGTGCTGATAAAAACTATCCATGGATCTAGCTGTTGTCTACTAATCAAGTACTATTGATTTTACCAAAGAATATAAAAAGTTTCCAGATGTCACTGACCATAAAATGACCATTCCTTCACCATTCCTTAGATTACTGGCTAATGCATTCCCTACCTGTCCTTGAACAGAATTCGTTATTGTTTTTAGTCATACGATCCAAAATGTCCTTACTGAGACCTTTGTTATTTGAAATATAATAAGACAAAAATGTTATTTATTATTAGACAGAGTAAGTTCATCTTCAGTGTAGGTTGAAAAAGGATTGAAGAAAACATCCTTTGTATAAACCCAAAATCTTGGATGCCATGGTACAAACTTTTACATGGTACAAAGCTGTTGCTATGGTTAACATAGAACCATTGAATTTCAAATAAAATATGTTTTATACAAAATTATGGTCAATGTGATATTCATTCAACTTATCAAAAACATGTATTACCTCAAAAATAATTGGAACAGGTTTATTTCCTATGTAAATAAAAAATTCAATGCACTCTTTGGCTTATAAGCTTCTCTTTAAAATGAAGTAAAGTGTTAATAGTAATAAAATAGTGTATGAAAGAGGATGTATTGAAGAATCAAGTCATATGGGTTATTTTAGCTTGTAACAGCATTATAGTACTTCTACACATTTTCAGTAAATTGAAAAACTTAATTATTATCTAATATCATGCACAGATTTCTTTCTGAATAGATACGGTACTTGTGGGCATTTTTATATGCATAATAATATGAGTAATTCTGTTCCTGCTTTCTTCACTAAATTGGACCAATTAGGAAATGGCTTAATTTATGGTAGCAGTGTAACAGCTGTACTAGACCGACTGAAGCTGTAAGTGATATCTCAGAGCCTCCAGCTCACTGACGTCATTTTGTTTCATTAACAGCATGACAGATAGTGTAGAGCCAGTCGTCCTAGTAATTCGTCTAAAATTTCTCTTAAATAATTAATACGACCACCAGATGATATAATGTATCTAAAAATAAAACATTGAAAGATGTTCAATTTTTCGTAATAATTGTGAGAAGGTATAAGAGTAGGGTATATTTAATCATATACGTTAGGTGAATATGGGAGTGTATTACTGAAAATTAAAGATTTGTGTCTGATAATATTGATTTGAGCAAAATAGCTTCAAATACAATTTGTTTTATTTTATAGGGCGAGACACAAATGTGATAGTTTATATAAAAAGGAGACTAGCAATGTGTGCCAGAAAGCTTGGTCGGACAAGAGAAGCTGTCAAAATGATGAGAGAGGTAGGTTTTCACTTCCCGTTTGTTGGTTTAGTGATTACATAGTTGTTATTGGATGTGTTCTAAACACCAAAAAATGTTTTAAAAAACACCCACTTTATCATTTGTTGTAAAACTTTTATTTGTTTTGGGTTTTTTCTCTCTCAATTCTTCTTGCCCTCTGTTCTTAAAGGAAGTCCACCGCTAACAGAGCATAGATCATATTTATCATTTGGACAATAATTGTATAAATACATATCAAATCAATCAGTACCTCACTCCATATAGGGCATAGTGTCCTGCACTCTTTTCAAATAAGAAGCCCAAACTTTTCAATAACTGTAATACTGTAAAGTAAGTAACTGTTGTTACTGAAGAAAAATACTTATTTGTCTACTTCTGTTTTTAATAGATAAAAATAACCATTGGTGTGCGATGTAGCACCTTTTAGTAAATAAGGGTCCAATTATTAAAGCTCAGCCCAGTTGTTTTCCTCCTGGCAAGGGGACACAGTGGCAGAGTGATTAAGATGTCCCAACATATTACCACAAACCCCTAAACTCTGGGTTACAAGTTTGAGTCTCATATGGGGCAGTTGCCAGGTACTAAGCACTGGTCGGTGGTTTTTCTCCAGGTACTCTGGCTTTCCTCCACCATCCAACCTGGCACATCTTTATATGACCCTGGCTGTAAATAGAATGTAAAGTTAAACAAACCAAAAATCATTGTGGTTAAAATATCAGCGTCCGTGATTTTAACGTCAATTAATGTGAACTAAGAGCTATTGATTTAAAGATTGAATCTGTTTTAAGATGATGTATTGTTAATCTATAATGTGTGTGACTGACCGTGAGATATTGCTGACTGGTAACATTTCTACCTACACAGTCTTAAGTCTGGTGAAATATCACTGAACACACATCCGATTACCTGTACAGAAGGAGACAGCTGGACTTTTATTGATTTTCATCCTACAATATATTATATATTTATTACAAATTTAAGGAAATTCTAGTCATTATATTATAATATTTGTCATTTTTGTGGTTTTATGTTACTAACACAAAAATAACTTTTTTGTTAACTTTCTATAAATAAAAGACTTTTTTTGTTTGTTCAATTTTTTTAAATAAAAGATGTCCGCAGTAGTTTAACTTCTTCTTACTAGAATTTCCCTCCGTTCATATTGCTGTTAACCATCTAACTTTGGCGTCCATGTAAATTTGGGGAACTTCACAGACAAAAGAAATCACGAGGGGGGGGGGGGGTGTTGGGCATAGGTACCGTAGACCTTTTTGACTCTAAATGGTGAAATTTAATTGACAAAAAAGTAGGTAAGCATGAAAAAGTAAAATTAAGTAGCTGTAAAAATAAGATTGGTCACAGAAGATGTATATATACATATGATTTGTTGTTAGATTTGTATCTTCTTTTTATGGAACTGATTGTGTACTGTAGATCATCTTGAAAATATCACATCAATATCTTGGGGGGAGAGAGGCAGGGTGAGGGGCCGGTCATTGTCATTGGAGTCTAATTCATCAGTTCTATTCAATTCACCAATTAAAGATTTAATCTTCAGCTTATGAAAGAATTTTCAATGTTGAGTTTTCAATGAGAACCTTAAACACACTTTACCAATTAATTATTGAATTTCAATTTTCAGCTTATGAAAGAATTTCCAATGTTGAATTTATTCAACATCCATGAGAACCTTATAGATGCTTTACTAGAACTACAGGCATATGCAGACGTCCAGGCAGTGTTAGCTAAATATGATGGTAAGTACAGTACATATATAAACATGATTTATTTAACATCAAGTGCGAAAACAAGTTATATAACTTATACAAAACACTTTTGAAGACCCGGATGTTGGCATGATGGGGTATTATAGTGGGAGGGAACCAGAGTGCTCGGTGAAAACCTACTGATTTGTCAGGTGATCCCAGACCATTTTACATCCATGCTAGGTATCAAACCCTGGCTGGTTATACAAAAAAGGCAAGTGGCATAACCACTATACCACATGTTCACCCATATAAGTATGTTTCAATTATCCACACATAATTCCGAAATCCTTCAAATCTGTTCCAGTCTTTCTAGGAGAATAAATGGTCATGTTTTACAATTTCACCAAAGTAATTCTTAAGGTCATGGAGAAAGATATTTTAAAGGATAATAAAAAAGAAGTAATCTTATTAGGTCATCTGACCCGAAGGGTCAGGATGACCTATAGTCATCATGTTTCGTCCGTCGTCGTCCGCCGTCCGCCGTCCGCCGTCCGCCGTGCGCCGTGCGCCGTCCGCCGTGCGCCGTGCGCCGTGCGTTAACTTTTCACATTTTGAACTTCTTCTCAAGTTCTACCGGTGCAATTTGGCTGAAACTTGCATGAAATGATCCTGACATGGTCCCGACAAAGTGTTGTTATTTTTCGGGTCAATCCGAAATCCAAGATGGCTGCCACAGCCGCCATCTTGAAAACACATTTTGAACTTCTTCTCAAGTTCTACCGGTGCGATTTGACTGAAACTTGCATGAAATGATCCTGACATGGTCCCGACAAAGTGTTGTTATTTTTCGGGTCGATCCGATATCCAAGATGGCCGCCACAGCCACCATCTTGAAAACACATTTTGAACTTCTTCTCAAGTTCTACCGGTGCGATTGGGCTGAAACTTGCATGAAATGATCCTGACATGGTCCCGACAAAGTGTTGTTATTTTTCGGGTCAATCCGAAATCCAAGATGGCTGCCACAGCCGCCATCTTGAAAACACATTTTGAACTTCTTCTCAAGTTCTACCAGTGCGATTGGGCTGAAACTTGCATGAAATGATCCTGACATGGTCCCGACAAAGTGTTGTTATTTTTCGGGTCGATCCGATATTCAAGATGGCCGCCACAGCCGCCATCTTGAAAACACATTTTGAACTTCTTCTCAAGTTCTACCGGTGCGATTTGGCTGAAACTTTCATGAAATGATCCTGACATGGTCCCGACAAAGTGTTGTTATTTTTCGGGTCAATCCGAAATCCAAGATGGCTGCCACAGCCGCCATCTTGAAAACACATTTTGAACTTCTTCTCAAGTTCTACCGGTGCGATTTGACTGAAACTTGCATGAAATGATCCTAACATGGTCCTGACAAAGTGTTGTTATTTTTTGGTTGATCCGAAACCCAAGATGGCAGCCACAGCCGCCATCTTGAAAACACATTTTGAACTTCTTCTCAAGTTCTACTTGTGCGATTAGACTGAAACTTGCATGAAATGATCCTGACATGGTCCTGACAAAGTGTTGTTATTTTTTAGGTTGATCCGAAATCCAAGATGGCCGCCACAGCCGCCATCTTGAAAACATATTTCGAACTTCTTATCAAGTTTTACCGGTGCGATTTGGTTGAAACTTGCATGAAATGATCCTCACTTGGTCCTGATAAAGTGTTGTTATTTTTCGGGTTGATCTGAAATCCAAGATGGCTGCCACAGCGGCCATCTTGAAAACACATTTTGAATTTCTTATCAAGTTCTACCGGTGCGATTTGGCTGAAACTTGCATGAAATGATCCTGACATGGTCCCGACAAAGTATTGTTACATCTCTGGTTGATCACAAATCGAAGATGGCTACCATGACACTATATCTAATTAATTTCCTATATGTTAAGGCCCTTGGGCCTCTTGTTTGAAATAAATTTGTTGAAAGAAATTGAAAATGATCCTGACATGGTCCTGACAAAGTGACACCATATATAATTAATTTTACTATTGCCAAGGTAGTCAGATGACCGTTAAGGCCCTTTGGGCCTCTTGTTCATAGATAGTTTTGTTTCTCTCTTCATATTTTTAGGGAGAAAAAAAATCTTTCTTGTTGATGTGTATCCTATATTCTGCAATTTATGTCTCGTAGACACCCATATTTGGAGGGAGAAAGACATTGTTTTACAAGGAGAGAAAACTCTTGCTTGCTACTGTGTATCCTATTTATTCGGTAATTTATGGGGCTTATAATATAAATAGTTTTATTCTCACTACAGTACTTATATTGAGAGAGGTATAAACTTACTTGCAATTATTTAATCCTCCTACAGGCCCAACATCATAATTATCTGAAATAGAATTTATATTGATCACTGAGAGAGAACGAGTTGATAGTAGAAGGGAAAAAAGACAATGAAACTTCAGTGGTATCTTTAAGTCTAAAATGCTCTGATCAAAACACAAGCCACTAGGATTCATAGTCATTTTAGGTAACCTGAGATAGATTTTCTTTCAGAGGATACAAAAGATTTTCCCCCCATAATCATTTAATTTCAGTCATGTGGTCGGTTTTGACTTTAAATTCAGTTTGAAAAGAAAGTTGAATCATTCTGATTAATGGAATGTTCAAAGTATACTACTGTGGCTCTCCGATGTAATCTGGTTAAATATATATAAAACACCGACATAAAAAAAAAGAACAAGAGAAAAAAACTTCAATTTGTTTGTATAAACTTTCTGTATGGAAGACTTTTCAATAGAAGCCCAGACAGTGATACAATAGACTGAAAAGAACTTTCACAGGAAAACGAAAATACAATATCTATGTGTAGAGGTGCTAGCACACCAAATACCATTATTTATTCTTCTGCATTGCTGCATTGCATCTTTCTCAGGCGATTTTATCTACAAAAAAACTCAGGATATAAAATCAATAAATGTAATGTGTTGCGGCTAGGATTTGGAGGAAGGCGATCTGAAATGTCATACCCAGTGGTGCAAGTAATACTGCGTTTTGATGCACTTCAGCGAGGATAATTTGACGAATTATAAATTATTCACTGCAGACCTACAAGCTTAAGTGTTACTGCTGAGCTCAGAGGAGCATTGCGGCCGTCTTTTGCGGCCGCCTTTTACGTAAATGTTCCTATCAATGTTGTTGTTGGACAATGCTTTTAGTAGCTGTGTGTATATGTAGATATGGAGGTATTGATTTCTAGAGATAAGGGCTGAGGCATGATGTAACAGTTACTTCTGATCTAGAAATCATTCAGTATACAATCACATAAAGGTATAAAAAATGAGAATATTAAACCAAACATGAGCTGCCGTCATTTAGCTATATGAGGATTTCATTATAAATTATTCACTCCTGAAGATGCATTTAGACTCTTCTAAATCAAAGACTAGAACCGTCCATTTTGAAATTTCAGGGGTGAATGAGTCATGTATAAGTTCAGTTACTGCATTTACTTTAGATAAAATTAATTTACTCATTCTAGTAGGGAGAATTCTCATGTTTGGAAAAAGTAAAAACATTATAAGTTGAAACAATGGTATATATATTAATAATTTAAAAAAAAAAAAAATTTGTAGATTGCACTAGATGTTTTCTTTACCTATCAGTTGAGTAATTGGTTATAAGTCTGTCACGGGGAACTGGAAAGGTCTTAAGTTAAATAACTGGATATTTCCTTTCCTCCCAACAGATATCAGTTAAATAACTAGATGTTTACTACTGACAGATATCTGTTGAATAACTCAATGTTTACTACTTACATATATCAGTTAAATAACTGGATGTTTAATACTAACCGATATCAGTTAAATAACTCGATGTTTACTTTTTACAGATATCAGTTAAATAACTCAATGTTTGCTACTTACACATATCAGTTAAATAACTCGATGTTTAATACTTACAAATATCAATTAAATAACTCGACATTTCTTTTCCTCCCTACAGATATCAGTTAAATAACTCTATGTTTCTTTTCCTCCCTACAGTTATCAGTTAGATAACTCGATGTTTCTTTTCCTCCTTACAGATATCAGTTAAATAACTCAATGTTTCTTTTCCTCCCTACAGATATCAGTTAAATAACTCAATGTTACTTTTCCTCCCTACAGATATCAGTTGAATAACTCGATGTTTCTTTTCCTCCCTACAGATATCAGTTAAATAACTCAATGTTACATTTCCTCCCTTCAGATATCAGTTGAATAACTTGATGTTTCTTTTCCTCCCTACAGATATCAGTTAAATAACTCAATGTTACTTTTCCTCCCTACAGATATCAGTTAAATAACTCAATGTTTCTTTTCCTCCCTACAGATATCAGTTAAATAACTCGATGTTTCTTTTCCTCCCTACAGATATCAGTTGAATAACTCCATGTTTCTTTTCCTCCCTACAGATATCAGTTAAATAACTCCATGTTTCTTTTCCTCCCTACAGATATCAGTTAAATAACCCGATGTTTCTTTTCCTCCCTACAGATATCAGTGAAATACCTAGATGTTTACTTTTCCTCCCTATAGAAATCAGTTTTATAACTCGATGTTTACTTTTCCTCCCTACAGATATCAGTTTACCAAAGTCAGCCACTATATGTTACACAGCAGCACTACTAAAAGCCAGAGCAGTAGCTGACAAGTAAGTATCTCAGCTGACCCCTCAAGGTCATTATTTTACTCTCTGATCAATAGAAGGTCATACAGGCTCGGATAGAAAGCAGGTTATTGCAAGGTTATACTTGCTTAGACTGAAGGTCATTGTACAAGGTCATTCTGGCTTTTATAGAAAGTAGGTCATTTTAGAACGGGCTTAGATAGAAAGTAGGTCATTTCAAGGTCATACTTGCTTAGACTGAAGGTCATTATAGGTCATACTGACTTAGATAGATAATAGGTCATTGTACAAGGTCATTCTGACTTATATAGAAAGTATATATAAAGAAAAAATGGGAAGGCTAATATTGAAAAGGACTGAAAATCAATATTTTGAACTTTGAAAAAAGATATTTTCACTCTCGTTTTAAATTAATCAAATAGTATATTTTTATCAGTCTGTATTAGATTGCCTGAGGTAACATATTGTTTTCCATGCTCATTTTCATAATTGCCAGATTGTATAAAAATATTCTCATCATTCTTCCCTCCTGGGAGTGTAATATCAGTGTAGGTGTGTATGATACATCAAAATAATGAAGTATCAAACCTGTGCTTACTACTGTATGGAAGGGAAATTTCAACAAGGGAGAAATTCATGCTGAATAATTAGTGAAGGCCATTTTCCTGGTGCAATGTTTTCTTCAGTCCCATGAATTAAATTGTTATTCTTTGGTCATGTACTTAAGTAAATTGTGTGCTTCAATAAAATATACATCCTTACAGAAAATTAATCCTTTAATCATGGTTGTTTTCCTACCAAAACCTGACCTACTCATGATAATTCGTAATATAATATTTAGTAAATGCATGAACTTTATATCTGTCTCTGTGAGTTGGAATAGTGCAGAGTAGTTGAACTTAATATCAGTCTCTGTGAGATGGAGTAGCGCAGAGTAGTTGAACTTAATATCTGTCTCTGTGAGTTGGAGTAGTGCAGAGTAGTTGAACTTAATATCTGTCTCTGTGAGTTGGAGTAGTGCAGAGTAGTTGAACTTAATATCTGTCTCTGTGAGTTGGAGTAGTGCAGAGTAGTTGAACTTAATATCTGTCTCTGTGAGTTGGAGTAGTGCGGAGTAGTTGAACTTAATATCTGTCTCTGTGAGTTGGAGTAGTGCAGAGTAGTTGAACTTAATATCTGTCTCTGTGAGTTGGAGTAGTACAGAGTAGTTGAACTTAATATCTGTCTCTGTGAGATGGAGTAGTTCGGAGTAGTTGGTAAAGGGATGTTATCCTAGTACAGAGTAGTTGAACTTAATATCTGTCTCTGTGAGATGGAGTAGTTCGGAGTAGTTGGTAAAGGGATGTTATCCTGATTAATAACATTGTAATGATTATGTATTTGTGAGGGTAGAGTTAAGTGTTCAGGGTGTATACAGTCATGGAAAATACAGAAATCTCCCAATTCAAGATGTATGTTTATTTATTTACCTCTAACTATGAATGTTTTCAAATCTTTACATCCCAAAGTAATGTGAGTCCTAAGAAAGAAAATATTTATCATTATGATTTTTTTGAAGTAATTGGGACTGCATAGAATTAAGTCTGGTTTGGCAGTTGCAGGGAGCGGGGTTTGATAGCTATAGGTAGCTATAGTTCTTTGTCTGTATAAGTCTGATTTGGGAAGTAGACGGTTTGATAGCTATAGGTAGCTATATAGTTCTATGTCTGTATAAATCTGGTTTGGGAGATAGACGGTTTGATAGCTATAGGTAGCTATATAGTTCTATGTCTGTATAAGTCTGGTTTGGGAAGTAGACGGTTTGATAGCTATAGGTAGCTATATAGTTCTATGTCTGTATAAGTCTGATTTGGGAAGTAGACGGTTTGATAGCTATAGGTAGCTATATAGTTCTATGTCTGTATAAGTCTGGTTTGGAAAGTAGACGGTTTGATAGCTATAGTTAGCAATATAGTTCTATGTCTGTATTCGTCTGGTTTGGGAAGTAGACAGTTTGATCGCTATAGGTAGCTATATAATTCTATGTCTGTATAAATCTGGTTTGGGAGATAGACGGTTTGATAGCTATAGGTAGCAATATAGTTCTATGTCTGTATAAATCTGGTTTGGGAGATAGACGGTTTGATAGCTATAGGTAGCAATATAATTCTATGTCTGTATAAATCTGGTTTGGGAGATAGACGTTTGATAGCTATAGGGAGCTATATAGTTCTATGTCTCTATAGGTAGCTTTATATATATATATTGCCTTGGGTTTTGGGGGAGTATGCATGCTGCATGTGCCTTTATGGACAATGGATAATGATCAGCAGGTTCACTGATGCTTCTGTCATTCACAGGTTTTCACCAGATATCGCGTCCAAACGAGGCCTCAGTACAGCTGAAATGACAGCGGTGGAGGCCATTCACAGAGCTGTAGAGTTTAACCCACATGTACCTAAGGTTGGTGTTCAAAGTTAAAACAGGGGCAGATAACTTTTATGTACCTAATTATTAGGTTGGTGTTCAAAGTTAAAACAGGGGCAGATAACTTTTATGTACCTAATTATAAGGTTGTTGTTCAAAGGTAAAATAGGGGCAGATAACTTTTATGTACCTTATTATAAGGTTGTTGTTCAAAGGTAAAATAGGGGCAGATAACTTTTATATACCTGATTATTAGGTTGGTGTTCAAAGTTAAAACAGGGGCAGATAACTTTTATGTACCAGAGGTTAAATTTAAAAACAGGTGCTGAAATGCTCTTATACTCAAGTTTAGTGTCAAAAGTTTAAACAAAAGTGGAAGGGGGGGAGGGCAAAATCACCCCTGTTTTAAGGTTATTGTCAAAAAATACAATACAAGGGCAGACAACCTTTATATAACCAAGTTTGATGTCATCAGGTGAATACAGGTGCTTAAAACCTTAATTTAATACCCAAAGTTGGTATCAAAATTAATAAAACTGGGGTAGACAGCTCTCCTATACTCAGGTCAGTGTAAAAGGAAAAATTACAGGCAGTAACTCTGTACCAAAGGTAAGTGTTGGAAATGACTTTGCAAGGGGTAAACAATACTTCATACCTAAGGAATAGAATAACTAGGTACACAACCCCCATATACCCAAAGTTGATGGCATAATAAAGATACAAGGGGAGACAATCTAGATTTACCCAACAATAATTAAAAAAACTCTATATATCCAATACTTGACTTTTTCATTTATTTACTTGTATTTGTTAGTTTTTGTGTGAGAAAAATGTTTAGATTTTAGATAACACGTATTAGCTGGTATAATCAATAAGTATAATAATAGGAGATTAACTTCATACCTTTTTGTGATTTTGTTTTTTTTATAGTTTTTCATGAAATATTTTTGCATTATTTTTTTTCCAGTATTTACTAGAGATGAAGAGCCTCATTTTACCACCAGAACACATCCTCAAGCGGGGAGACAGTGAAGCCATAGCCTATGCCTTTTTCCACCTCCAACACTGGAAACGAGTGGAGGGGGCGATAAACCTCTTACACTGTACATGGGAGGGCAGTAAGTGATCTCAATGTTACTATGTACCACTTACACTGTACATGGGAGGGCAGTAAGTGATCTCAATGTTACTATGTACCACTTACACTGTACATGGGAGGGCAGTAAGTGATCTCAATATTACTATGTACCACTTACACTGTACATGGGAGGGCAGTAAGTGATCTCAATGTTACTATGTACCACTTACACTGTACATGGGAGGGCAGTAAGTGATCTCAATGTTACTATGTACCACTTACACTGTACATGGGAGGGCAGTAAGTGATCTCAATGTTACTATGTACCACTTACACTGTACATGGGAGGGCAGTAAGTGATCTCAATATTACTATGTACCTCTTACACTGTACATGGGAGGGCAGTAAGTGATTTCAATATTACTATATACCACTTACACTGTACATGGGAGGGCAGTAAGTGATCTCAATATGATTATGTACCTCTTACACTGTACATGGGAGGGCAGTAAGTGATCTCAATATTACTATGTAATGTACGAAGTACTAGGGCAGTAATTACTAATGTACATGTACATGGAGGGCAGTAAGTGATCTCAATATTTACTATGTACCTCTTACACTGTACATGGGAGGGCAGTAAGTGATCTCAATATTACTATGTACCCTTACACTGACATGGAGCAGTAAGTGTATCTCAATATTACTATGTACCTCTTACACTGTACATGGGAGGGCAGTAAGTGATCTCAATATTACTATGTACCCTTACACTGTACATGGGAGTAGTGATCTATTTACTAGGAGGAGTAAGTGATCTCAATATTACTATGTACCTCTTACACTGTACATGGGAGGGCAGTAAGTGATCTCAATATTACTATGTACCTCTTACACTGTACATGGGAGGGCAGTAAGTGATCTCAATATTACTATGTACCTCTTACACTGTACATGGGAGGGCAGTAAGTGATCTCAATATTACTATGTACCTCTTACACTGTACATGGGAGGGCAGTAAGTGATCTCAATATTACTATGTACCTCTTACACTGTACATGGGAGGGCAGTAAGTGATCTCAATATTACTATGTACCTCTTACACTGTACATGGGAGGGCAGTAAGTGATCTCAATATTACTATGTACCTCTTACACTGTACATGGGAGGGCAGTAAGTGATCTCAATGTTACTATGTACCACTTACACTGTACATGGGAGGGCAGTAAGTGATCTCAATATTACTATGTACCTCTTACACTGTACATGGGAGGGCAGTAAGTGATCTCAATATTACTATGTACCTCTTACACTGTACATGGGAGGGCAGTAAGTGATCTCAATATTACTATGTACCTCTTACACTGTACATGGGAGGGCAGTAAGTGATCTCAATATTACTATGTACCTCTTACACTGTACATGGGAGGGCAGTAAGTGATCTCAATATTACTATGTACCACTTACACTGTACATGGGAGGGCAGTAAGTGATCTCAATATGATTATGTACCTCTTACACTGTACATGGGAGGGCAGTAAGTGATCTCAATATTACTATGTACCACTTACACTGTACATGGGAGGGCAGTAAGTGATCTCAATATTACTATGTACCTCTTACACTGTACATGGGAGGGCAGTAATATGACCTTACAATGGGATAATATCTCAATATGTACCACTTACACTGTACATGGGAGGGCAGTAAGTGATCTCAATATTACTATGTACCTCTTACACTGTACATGGGAGGGCAGTAAGTGATCTCAATATTACTATGTACCTCTTACACTGTACATGGGAGGGCAGTAAGTGATCTCAATATTACTATGTACCTCTTACACTGTACATGGGAGGGCAGTAAGTGATCTCAATACTACTATGTACCTCTTACACTGTACATGGGAGGGCAGTAAGTGATTTCAATATTACTATGTACACTCTACATGGGAGGGCAATAAGTGATCTCAATATTGATATGTACCCCACCAATGTAAAATATGGTGACGTGTGTTATTTTTATGGATATTATGATTTAGCTATATCGCCATGTAGAAAAAAAACATTCTGTAGAATAATGAGACACTGATTAACCAGATTTAGGAACATGAAACAGTTTTAGACTTTGCTTGGTCAATAAAAAATCATTAAAAACAAACAATAAAAAGTCATCAGTGAAGTCCAAATGTAAGATTGTTTTAGACTTAAGACTGTTGTATAGTCCTGGGTCTGGATGTTTTCCTGTAACTAGTTAACAAGATATTTTCAAAAAAAAGTATTATTGAATCAAAGTCCTTGTTCAGTTCAAAGAATATTGTTACAATGCCTTACCCAGTATGCTTTCTGATTCTGTTTGCAGCATTTAGGATGATCCCCTATCCCCTGGAGAAGGGCCATCTGTTTTATCCTTACCCCACATGTACAGAAAGTGCAGACAGAGAACTTCTGCCTCGTAAGTCTGTTTTCATATTAGTTTTTTCCAAATTATAATCCGAAAGGTGGTAATCATATTTTTATAGGTAATTTTTAAAGCAAAAGTGCACGAAGCATGTATTATAAAAACTTGTGGAAGAAATGCTCTTGACATATTGAGTTGCTCAAGAATTAACAACTATGTATATAGTAAACTATATTATAACTATGCCCCAAATAAGGGACATAACTCTGCCTAAGCTAATTAAATTTCAATGAGTTTTGGTCAATAATTGACAATTTGTTTTATATATATTATTTTCACAGTTATGACTTATAAAATTGTTAATGCTTTCTCAATAAAATATCGTATCCAAGTCAGGGAAACATTCATTCATAACATTGTTTTCTTTATCGTTTCAGCATACCATGAAGTGTCTGTATACCCAAAGAAGGAACTGCCCTTTTTCATACTCTTCACAGCTGGTCTCTGTTCATTTACTGCTCTTCTCGCTCTCCTAACACATCAGTACCCAGAACCCATGGGAGTCATCGCAAAAACAGTAAGTTATATAACACATCAGTAGTTGGAGCCCATGGGAGTCATCGTAAAAACAGTAGGTATTGTAACATAGTATCGTAACTGAAGCTGATTCAATAACAAGCTTATGGTGATTTTTACTCTGATAAGCTAAAGTTTGGTTTGTATAAGGGCACTGGCGTCAAGTAGGGTTCAATTCTAAAAAGGAGTTCTACTCAACATAAGAGGCCCATGGATCAGATGTCACTTATCAAGAGCCATTTATCACACCTATAAGTTACATGTATCTGGTATGGTAATGTCCTGTATTAATTGACCTATTGGTTGTGTAGAACTTTTCGTTGATTTTGTGTTTGCTTGGGAGACATGTAATAAAAGAATGATAAATGATGTTTTTTACCTCGTTATTATTGCTATTCCATCAGCTAACCACGGATATTTCTATCCATGAAGTATGATAAGCCCCAGATCACCAAAGGAAGTTGCCATGAATACTGGCTGGCGACATATTATCGTGAAAAAATAGCGATTTTTCTCGATTTTTTTCTAAACGTTGTATTTAAATTTAGATTTTTAGAGTTGTAAATAAGCTTTAGTCCACAACGCTTTAAATAAATAAGCTTTAAGTGAATTTATATGATATTTTACAATGAATACAGCCCTTTGAAAAAAGTCGGTCAAATAGGTTTTCGTGTCATTTTACTGAACATATTATCGTGATTTTTTTCAAAAAAATATTAAAAATAGTTACGTGTGATGGAATAAATTAAATTTGGTATCAACATAAAGATAAACATTTGAACTATTTTAAAAAAAATAATTGATGTAAAAACTGTGTTTCAAACGAGAGAAAACGTGTATTGTTTATAACATGTCAAATCGTTAGATTACGCTGACAGGGAAAATGATTACGCTGACAGGGGAAATGAAGAGGTCGCCATTTACCAATCTATTTCTGGCAAAATGACAAATATTTCTCACATGTCTGTATAAATTATTAGCATTCTGAATAAATATAAAAGATATTTGAATGATTTCTGATGGTGATTAATTCTTTAAACAATAAAATAGCAAATCAAATCGGCATTGTTTACTACCTTGTTTTTTGTCGTCTGGTCAAAAGCGCTTGAGTGACCCAGATAAGCGTTCTTTTCTAAGATTGAATTACCTCCCTTATAACATTAGTTTTTTGAACGCTGTTGTCTGTCATCAGAGGAAGCAGACGATATATAAATCGGGACTATTATCTTAGAATAAAGCCGATATCATGCATTCCCCTGGGCTTATGTTGTACTTGTGAGGTAAGATTTACTGAAATTTGGTATTTTTATGTTAAAAATTAAATTTTCTACTAAATTTGAAAATATTGTTGGTAATTTTAGTAGGTGTCATCTTTCTAAACACAAAACCGTTTTAAAATCGCATTCAGTGTAACCCGCCAATCAAAATCACGATAATATGTTCTTCACGATAATATGTCGCCAACCAGTAGGGTAAAGTGATCGTAAGTCGGACACCCTTTGTGTTCAGAACAGCAGTACGTCGAGATATGAAGACCACTATTAATCTAATGGGTACCGTCCGAGAGAGCACACTTTCTGCATCATATTTCCATTTCGATACTCTCGTTTTTTACCTTACAATACAATACAGAGCAAATAAAGTACCTAACCTGCAATTCGATCGAGAGTCGGACGCATTTGACTATGAGTCGGACAGTCCAGATTGCTTTGATATTACGTCGGACAATCGGATTAAGTTAACATTTTATACAATTCTGAATCAAAAATATTAGTCATTTATCATTAAATAAGAAATTTGTTGTTCATATTACTTTCGGTAATTGACATATCGCCAGTTGTCAAGCAAACTGCACATGACTAAAAATGCATTTTGTATTGTGTATGCTACAACATTACATTTGCTCCGACATTGAATAGATACACGTGCGTTTGCGGGCACGAGATGTGGCTATATACTTCACTTTAAAATGTTTCCACCTTACATACAGTGTATCTCTGGGAAATCAATAAATATAGCTTGTATAACAAATGAGCCTGACGAAATAGTTGTAGATATTTCATGGACTGAAAAACGAAAGAAACTGCGGTCAATTTTAATAAGGGAATGTATATTGATTTTGTTTCATACAATGCTTGAAATTGGGTTGTTATATGTTTTAACATAACATGTTTCTTGAAAGTATATTCAGGTATTTCTAAGATTCCAGGGAAAAATTATCAATGTTAGTAAAAGTTTAGAACATGACGAACTAAACCACGAAAGGGATCTGCAGTTCAAACGCGCTATGTATCGATGTTACGTGGTCAGACGTGGCGAGCACACTGGCCTTATCATTAAACAACTACATGTATTTGCCTAATCTGAGTTTGTGTTTTATCGTGGTTGCATAAGTTGAATAAGGAGAAATGCCTGTCGCTCTAAACCCATTCTGAAATACACTGTACATTTTTTGATGCTAGGAGACTTTGTCCTTTGCAAAGCACAAACATTTTCAGGAATTGACGATTGCCAATAGCAACTCCGGTGTTCCTAATAAACACATGCAGAACCTGCTCCAATTACTTTAAAAAGAATTGAAAACTATACAACCAAAAGTGCTGTGTCCAAATTCCAGGATGGCTGGATGGACAACATCCTTTTCCCGCGCTAATCATGAGTCATGGCCATCCCAAATTAAAGTTTCTGTGTCTACATTGTAGCTTGTGTTGCCGATATTTTAGATAAATGATTCAGAGAATGAGTTTTGATATATATACCATTGATATGTCAGAGAAAATTGTCTATTTGATGGACAAGTAAAAGTATTCGTGTATTGCGTACTCGATATCACTTCTTTGCTTTACAAAGTACATTATATAACTGTACAATCAACAGGATGGCACCAATAAAATATGAGAAATCTTGTTGTATATATATATTTAAAATTTATTCATTGGCTACACACGTTTTTCTACTAAAATGTGCGCTGCCATACATCCTGATTAAAAATTAAAGAAGAATACCAATGGTGACCTGAAAGGAAACTTAAAAGACTGATTAGAAAATAAAAAATAGATAAGAAATATTTATAAAAAAAATAAGGGATGAAAGTTTCAAACTTATATGATGAAAAAAGGGTAATTACAGCACCTCTTTATGTCTATATATCACATATATTCACTGGTATAATGTTAAAATTCACTGTCCGACTTATGATCGTTTTGGACATTTTTGGTGTCCGACTCAAGATCAAATCACGTTTGCGACTTTGAACCAAATTATCAGATAAAATGCTGTGTCTATCGGCAAATTGAAGATAATTCTGCATTTGTTTTACACAAATCTTACAGCTAAACTTCAGCTTTAAGTTGCATGCCGTAATAATCAAAAGAAATGACTTCTCATATCAGTTTGAAATCACAAAACTTTACCCGCTCTCACAGTGAAATGTACCGCTTTTGCTACTATTCGCGATCGGACTTGGCAAAATATGTAAACGAGAAAAGTTATCAACGGGAGACAACTCTAGAAAGTCAATACTTCATTTAGCATGTAGACAGCGTTTTTTTGTAACGTGGTAACCGGAATAAGGGCGGTAAGACGTGTTAAAAATGTCCGACTCTAGATCGTGTCCGACTTAAGATCACTCTACCCTAATTCATGTAATAAAGTATAAGATCAAAGTACCCACAAACAATTCATGTAATAAAGTACGTATAAGATCAAAGTACCCACAAATAATTCATGTTATTATCCCCCGCGAAACGCGTTTGCGGGGATATTGATTTGGGCTCTGTCCGTCCGTCCGTCCGTCCGTCCGTCCGTCGTCCGAGTATCGTTTCCGGGCTATAACTCCTAAACCGTTCAACTTGGCTACACGAAACTTTCTGTACATGTTAGGCTAGTGCTCTAGTTGTGCCTTTTGCTAATGGGAACCTTTCATTTTCGATACTTTTTCTGTTACCATGGAAACTTATTCAAAAATACCATATTATTAAAGTTTCCTTTCTATTCCGGGCTATAACTCGAAAACCGTTCAACTTGGCTACACGAAACTTTCTGTACATGTTAGGCTAGTGCTCTAGTTGTGCCTTTTTCTAATGGGAACCTTCCATTTTCAATACTTTTTCTGTTACCATGGAAACTTATTAAAAAATACCATATTATTAAAGTTTCCTTTCTATTCCGGGCTATAACTCGAAAACCGTTCAACTTTGCTACACGAAACTTTCTGTACATGTTAGGCTAGTGCTCTAGTTGTGCCTTTTGCTAATGGGAACCTTTCATTTTCGATACTTTTTCTGTTACCATGGAAACTTATTCAAAAATACCATATTATTAAAGTTTCCTTTCTATTCCGGGCTATAACTCGAAAACCGTTCAATTTGGCTACACGAAACTTTCTGTACATGTTAGGCTAGTGCTCTAGTTGTGCCTTTTTCTAATGGGAACCTTCCATTTTCAATACTTTTTCTGTTACCATGGAAATTTATTAAAAAATACAACTGGGCGCGGGGGATAATGCCAAGCTTTGCGGCTCCTTGTTATACCTTTGCTTCCTTTTTACTATATAAAGAGAACAAAATATAAATGCTATTCAAATCCAATCGTAATCATGTAATAAAGTATAAGATCAAAGTACCCACAAATTATTCATGTTATATAATATAAGATCAAAGTACCCACAATTAATTCATGTATATAGATAAGATCAAAGTACCCACAAATAATTCATGTTATATATAATATAAGATCAAAGTACCCACAAATAATTCATGTTATATAGAATAAGATCAAAGTACCCACAAATAATTCATGTTATATAGAATAAGATCAAAGTACCCACAAATAATTCATGTTATATAGAATAAGATCAAAGTACCCACAAATTATTCATGTTATATAGTATAAGATCAAAGTACCCACAAATAATTCATGTTATATAGTATAAGATCAAAGTACCCACAAATAAATATTCATGTTATATAGTATAAGATCAAAGTACCCACAAATTATTCATGTTATATAGAATAAGATCAAAGTACCCACAAATTATTCATGTTATATAGATAAGATCAAAGTACCCACAATATCAATAAATAAGATCAAAGTACCCACAAATAATTCATGTTATATAGAATAAGATCAAAGTACCCACAAATTATTCATGTTATATAAATAAGATCAAAGTACCCACAAATATTCATGTTATATGATAAGACAAGTACCCACAAATATTCAGTTATATAATAAGATCAAAGTACCCACAAATAATTCATGTTATATAAGTATAAGATCAAAGTACCCACAAATAATTCATGTTATATAGTATAAGATCAAAGTACCCACAAATAATTCATGTTATATAGTATAAGATCAAAGTACCCACAAATAATTCATGTTATATAGTATAAGATCAAAGTACCCACAAATAATTCATGTTATATAGTATAAGATCAAAGTACCCACAAATAATTCATGTTATATAGTATAAGATCAAAGTACCCACAAATAATTCATGTTATATATAGAATAAGATCAAAGTACCCACAAATAATTCATGTTATATAGTATAAGATCAAAGTACCCACAAATAATTCATGTTATATAGTATAAGATCAAAGTACCCACAAATAATTCATGTTATATAGTATAAGATCAAAGTACCCACAAATAATTCATGTTATATAGTATAAGATCAAAGTACCCACAAATAATTCATGTTATATAGTATAAGATCAAAGTACCCACAAATATTCATGTTATAGTAAAGATCAAAGTACCCACAAATAATTCATGTTATATATAGAATAAGATCAAAGTACCCACAAATAATTCATGTTATATATAGTATAAGATCAAAGTACCCACAAATAATTCATGTTATATAGTATAAGATCAAAGTACCCACAAATAATTCATGTAATATAGTATAAGATCAAAGTACTCACAAATAATTCATGTTATATAGTATAAGATCAAAGTACCCACAAATAATTCATGTTATATAGTACAAGACCACAAGAAGGCAGTAAAATGACATTGTCACATAAGATTAAGTGTATTTTGAATATTGTGCACTATATGGCCACTTTTTGTAAAAGGTGCCTGAATTCGTTGTAAATAATGTCAATTATTCTGTTATACAATGCAGATTACCATACTCGAACTTTCTTCACTGAAATTTGTATATTTAAATGACTTTTTTCCTGAAATGGGAAAATATTGACACAAAACTGGGAAAATACAGCAAAATTTCTCCAAGAGAAAGCGCCTTTATTTGGCCTGAAATGCAATCAAAAAGTTTAGTCCAAAAGATCAAATGTTACGAAATATGATTGATTGAAATATACAATTGCTATGTTTGGTATTGATGTTTGCCCTAAGTTGTCCTGTTCTGTTTCAGGTGCTGAACTGGCTGTACATGCCCATCAGCTATATTCTGGAAAAACTTGAGGCCATCCTTCCTTCCAATCTTTTACACCAACTGTCTCGTATATGACTAGGCCGAGTGTCAAGGTCAAATTGACCAGTCAGCAAGATTACACTGTCTAGTGATGCGACTAGTGTGTCTGAAATCGACTAGGAAGTTTTGACTAAACTTTGACATACAAAATATTCATTTTTCTGGTCAGCAGTGAAAATGATTGACTCAGTTTTAATACACCAAATATGTTCAATGTCTACAAACCGTGAAAAGGATCAGAAACCAAGGCATAAATCTCTGACAGTATTAAATAGTATTCATCTACATATAACTGTGTGAAAGACTGGACATTGTAGAATTGTAATAGATGAAGGGAAGTAACTCTTATTGATGAAATCTGCAAAATAATAGGTAACTCGTCTATAAATTATATAGTTATTATATTGGTGTCTTATACAAAGATGGCAAAGTTTCAAGAATTTTTTTTATAAGTTGAAATTGAGAAATTGTTAACCTATGAAAATAGCCAGTGGCACAATATAACAATTTTAACAGGAGCTAGGATCTGATCCTTATTCAGCTGGAAACTTCTTTCACATACATATCATCATACACTATCATGCAAATGCTTGGGTAATTTTTACATTTCATAGCTGTCTTACACCTTAAACTTTCAGGGTACTGTTTATTTTCTTTGGTATATGTGTTACAGGGTACTGAATAAGACAATTCATCTTAATTTTATCAATTGTTAGTTGGTATTTAATTATATCAAAGGGGTTATAATTTAAAATCTACTTGTAAATATTTTGTTACCAAAGGTACAGTTGATAAGTTGTCGTCTAAAAGTTTTGCTGGACATATCAAACTTAGACAACACTGTCATAGGTTACAGATTTGAGGAAGGAGTCTTTTCCTATTAAAAAAAATTCCAGTGCCAGAAAGCATGTCAATAATTCCTCAAAGTGGAAGGCTGGCCACCTCTTAACAATACATTGATAATTAATAACTTTATAATTTGATGTTTGAAAACATGGGGGCTAAGCCTGGCTGTATCTACCTAGCTTTCAGAGACAATTTTTTATGTACTTATGGTATAAGTTACAGCCCCTTCCCTCCCTTTGTCTATGCTAATAGGTGTAAGTGTAGTTTATAAGGCTTACCTCCCTTTGTCTATGTTAATTAATATGGTAGTGAAGATTTTCTCAAGTTGTTATGATAAGTATGAAGGTCAGCTACTCTTGCACTGTGTTGATAACAGGTGTAGAGTGTTTGGCTAGTGATCTGTATCCGCATTCCCCCCACAATAACCTGTCATCAGCTCATCATCTTCCTTCGACCCTGAAGATCTAATCCAATATTTGATCCCCCACAACTTTACGATGTGTCCTAGGATATCGCCACACACCGTGATTGGTACAGTATTGACCTATTACGAGCTGACTGATACCCCAGAAATGTCGGACCTGATAATTCTTATAGCTCAAGTATCAACTCTCGGGAGACGAGGTAATTAAACGGTAGTGCATTACTCTCTAGGGGCAGATAACTCTATGCCAAACACCACACCTGGTCTCCGGAGGACTTTGTGAGAGAGCAAGGATGACTATAGAGCATGTTTGTGTGATAGAATACGGGACTCGTGCCAAATTCCTGGTTTAGGTACAAAAAAAGGTGTGGGAAGGATGCTTGACAATAATGTTTCTATAAAGTGCCCGATACGTCAACCTTACCAATAATATTGGTATTGAAAACCTAAATCACCAATAAAAGATTTCAGTCATGATTTCATTATCTAAATATCGTGGATGAACACTTTAATGATGAGATTGATAAAGCTTTGTCCCTCATCAGACCTCTATAAGCTAGATATTAACAAGGATTGGAATTCAGATTTGATAATTAACTAATAAATCAACAAATATGTTTTAGGACTTACAATGTAGATATTGTACATATTTACAATGTAGATAATGTACATGTCAAAAGTAATATTCACTTTGTTATGATGTTTTTGTTGGAAAGTATGCAAGAAACATGGATTAAAAGTTGTGTAGACATGTAAGGTGAATAGCTTGATCTGTTTACCTTAATTAGTGTCAGCGTACCTGTAAATTTACCTGGCCAGGACGTATAACCTGTGGGCAGATTAGTGGCGAGACAGGAATTCTATTTTTGTTTATGTCCAGGCTGATTGGTATATAGTGAGAGGGAGTGTTGTAATTGTTGTAAGATCATGGATTAAGGGTGAAACTTTCTTAATTGAAAATTTGCGGACTACCTATCAGCTGAATGTTGTCAGTCTAGTCTCTACCTACTGGATATAGATCTCACCTGTTGATGAACAGTTAACATTTTCACATCTAGTGTATTATTCCAACATTTATTTTTCTATTTAAGACATCAATAACATCATATAGATCAGGATAACTCAAAAGAATGTACAACTTACTACAAAGTACTAGAGATGCATGTATTTGTTCATTTCTACAAGCATTAACAAACCATATCACAGGGACTTGGCACAAATTTCTAACCAACAGTCAGTATATACACATGTATATGTTATAGTATTTGTTGGCTGGAAATTCATGTCAAGTCCCTATGAACCATACAGTATTGAATAAATCCTTAAGTACGGGTAGCTAAGGTTTTGTTTGTTTTTCATGATTCTACAAATATAGAAAAATCAGTATATTATATCTGTACAACAAAATACAGTGATATTGTATTACTAAACTCTATAATATTTTGGATACTTGCCTTGTTTTCTGATACCTGCCACGGTTGATATATTTGTTAAATGAGCCATGACATTGCGTGAGATTATCGTCTCTGCGTGTTGTATTCTTCAACACTGAAAGGGTACAGCACATTTGTGCTTCAGTAAAATATCGTAAGAAACATGAATGATTTGTTTGTCATTATTATACCACCATCATCAAATGGAGATAGTTCTATAATATGGGCAAGAGTTCCACTGTTACAAAGAGTCACAACATGAATATACTGCAGTCTCCCAAAACATGCATTGACAGTAGGTCATCCTTGAATGACTCTGGCTGTTATAGGACATTAATCAAACAACCAACCTACTGAAGGTCAAAGGTTGAGATCAATATAACTAGAAAATCATTTTTGAATACTGATTGAACTCGGTAAACGCCCTTATTCCTATAAACGCCCCCATTCCTATAAACGCCATCATTCCTATAAGCGCCCCTCCCCCTTTTGAAGGCTTCAATTTCACTTACCGTATTCGACCCAATAAGCGCCCAGGGCGTTTAAAAATGAAAAGGTGCCAATAAGACGAAGTTATTGCAAACCTTTACAATTTTGTATAGTTTTTGTCTTTATTTATGCCTGGGCAATTGAAATCAATGCTTCAAAATGGGGGAAGGGCGCTTATAGAGACACGGGCGCTTATTGGGTCGAATACGGTACTTCAAATTAAATGCAGACTGAAAATATGAAAACTGGTTATTTCGTCACTAATTTCTTTTGCAAATTGATATATATGGCTTACTTTGTAGAATAATTTTATGACTTTGATGTTTCTATTAAGCGCCCTATTATTTGCCTCAATTTTCAGTGTGCTTATTGAGTTGAATATGGTAAGAGGTACAGATTCCAATTGCCAGTAAGAAAAGAGAGGATGGTTTTCAGTCCTAACTTCAAGGTCTCTGAATAAAAATTTATATCCAATTTGTTTCTATAACACATCCAGGTTGCTGTAATACATTGTACTTCCTTGCATGCTCCTCACAAATTTGGAGAGACAGGGTTATCTTAAGATCTACAGTGAATTTTACTATAAAATGTCAAGTGTGCTGATGCACTCAATTGCAAAAACAGATATGTTTGATACAATTTTGTTTAGCCGCAGCAAAAACAGTAATATAACTATGAACAGAAATGTTATAATTTCCGAAACATTATGGTCAGACTTGCCGTTTTAAGGGCAAATTTTATTGAAATTATGTTATTTTTTAAAACATCTTTACCTACATATGTAGCTTACTCATTTTTTCGAGAATTCACTAAAAGTAATCTACCTTCATCTACATATGTAATTTGTGGAAAACAACATATTATATTTTTTTCGACAGGAATATATATTGAAGATATCTTTTTTGTTTCGCAACTCAAGAAACATATATACATTCTTTTAAACACAACATAAAAAGATAAATCTGAACCATCAATTTAATCTGTATTTTCAAGCTGCACATGCTTATTTCCTGGCAATGTTTTCCTGGTGTACTGTTCGACAGCCTGTATGAAATATTATATTTATGAAAAATCGTAAGGTGCAGATTTGTCTGTGAGTAAATTAAGTCCGCCATACGCGGTCTGTCTTGAGTTAATTTAGTACACGGGTCTGTAATATGTTTGTATATCATTGGATTCGTCATCTTTATAAGAGAAAGCATGACTGGGGCAGCATTAGTCTTTACAGTTCATACCAATTTAATCAGTCATGCCATCATAAAAGAAAGCCATCATGCTAGTGAAAGTTATTTCTAATAGTGAATACGGAGACTTTATCTGTGGTCCGGATATTTGGATGTTCTAATTGTGAACACGTAGGTCGTAACTGTTATCCGTATAGTGTAATATTGAACAGAGTTCCGATACTTTAAGAGATTTACTTTTGATCCAAACACTCCAAAAACTGATACTCTTTAAGTAGATAAACACTGTAGACTCGGAAACTGTACGCAAATAAGAAAGCTATTCCTGTAATCCGGATTGTTCTCTTTGTGAACAAGAGCCGTTCTTCCGAACCGGATTCTCTAACAGTGAACGACCTAGGAATCTGTGATTCGGGAGATCTAATTGTGAACAAGGAATCAGGACCTGTGATCCGGATACATGTATGGAATGGTATCGCTTCACATTGGAGTGGAAACTTGTGTTTTCCTTCTGATATCCGTTATCGGACTCATACGGGGATTGGAAGACATCTGGTATGTACGCTGTATATCTCTGATGTAGTAACATATTATGATGTTATGGTCAGATACCAAAACAAATTACTCCATTGTAAGCTAGTGTATATTCCAATGAAATGTGGCCCTCTTCTTTCCTTACAACCACCCAAATGTCATTAAGGTAAGCATAATTGTTCAGGGATATTTTCCTAGACTCTCCCTTTATCGTCATTATACCAGCAGTTATTTTTTGTTTTAGTTCTACCTATGCCATTTAGTGTGCTGTTTTCCTATCCGAACGTCTGTTCTTGTAGAATCGTGTCGATGAATCGCCGAACACAAAGAATTGTGAACAATCATATAAATCACCGAACACAAAGAATTGTGAACAATCATATAAATCACCGAACACAAAGAATTGTGAACAATCATATAAATCCTTGACCAAACCATATCGTTTCAATTGATTTAGGGACGTAATGATGAAGGCAAACCCACAATCAATTTTCTAATTTCATTCTTTGCGCAAAATATTTAGTGACAAGGAGTAAAATATCAATGAAAGCAAATTCGCCATCAATGATCTGATTTCATTGTATTTGGTCTTTGCACAGGCTTTTGATTTTATAGTTTTGCGGACACCTTATCATATTATAAGACTCTTTCATATGTGGATGTGAAGGATAGAGATATTCTACCCGAGGGTCACAAAATGTAGTAAAACCCGAGGCTTGCCGACCCTTTATATCCACGTATGAAAGAGTATTTTTCTCTCATACCTCGACGTTTTATTGCAGTTTTAATCCAGTTGTTTGTATCTTTTAAAGTAAATTCAGCCTAGACATTACGCACACATGCTCAAAAATTGAAACGCGCTCAGGAAAGAACTATTCTTACAAAAATAGACGAAAAACACCGTGGTTGGAAAAGGACATGCAAAATTTAAAAGAAAGTTATTGCGTGCGAACGCAATATTTTTGCGTGTGAATGTAATAATTTTGTGTGTGAATCATGCAACTGATTATAATTATTCTGCGTGATCGCAATACTATAACAAAAGTATTGCTTTCGCACGCAATAACTTTTCATTTTCAAGATAGACTGCTTTTCTATTTGGTTATCGAAAAGAATCCAGATGTGTCAAATGCATTAAAACAAGGGAACTACCAAACAAACTATAGCTTTGTACTGATACGCTTCAAAAGTGATGGGAAAAGAAAACCATGCATTCCGGAAGAGTGAACGAAATTGCTTCATTGATTACACCCCCATACAAATCTAAGTCAAGTCCAGGCCGGTTGATGATCTGACATGAGAATTGGGAAGGAATGATGTAAACAGAATTAGCGCTTATCAAATATGACTTCGTATTACAGAATATGTTTTGTGTACGATTATGGTTAATGACTAAAAAGTTCCTGAGGAAGAAGCGTCGTAAGTGAGTAATTCAAGCTTGGCATATATACCAGTTAAGATATTGTTGCCTCATTCTTTATGAGCTATTAATTTTGCGGTTGAGTTTCGGCTGAAGAAGGGTAGGTGACGATTCATAAAGATACAGGAGATTATGGTAACACGTTAAAGAAACTTGAGTTAGTATATCTAAACATGTAAAGATTTCGATTAGGATAGACCGTCCCAGTGAGTGATGCTTTTTCGGCAGCTGGATCCCGTCTCCCCCACCCCCACCGTACTCCCCCTCTCTCCACACTCCCCCTCCCATAAGCCATTTCGTGGTCCAGATGTATTGCCTCATTTTGTTCCACAAACAAACCATTGTCTGCATAGTCTATTGGGTGTTGACGCTATGAACCCAGGAAACATTGGACACGAAGGGGACGATTTCAAGTGCAAACTCCTTGTGTGTGTTACTGTTATAGCCCGCCTTGTGCCGAGTTCGTGCTCCCCCTCATAATCCCGACACACGAGCCCGGGGGCGTGGGGACCAATGTTTACATCAGACCATCCTATTGTAGAGATAGCATCGTGAGGTTTAACCATATTTCAAGGATCAAGCAATCTGCCCTTACACTCATTAAACTTAGTTTGGCAACTATCAAAACCATGACTGCTATCGTGGGTAATTCAGTGAAACGATTGAGATTAGTTGTCTTTAATTTTATATTTTCATCTTTCTCTTCTTCGGCTTTTGTAAAGTCTGATTGCCATCCATTAGTGTATACACTGTCTTTTTACCCTAGAAACCACGACAACCGTATATTAGTGACCAGCTTCATTCCGTCTCAAACCAAAACAGAGATGTAAATATAATGACTGGTATCATTTTGATTGCGTATACTTTAGTATGAACTCGGTTGGCAATGTGCTCCAAAGAATATGGTCGTTGTCAACTGCGTTCATACCACCATATACGCAGTCAAAATGAAGGCCAATTCTTAAATAACGTATAAATATGCTTTGTAAACTATTTCGACGCATATCATCCTAACTTTATATGTACTTATAATAATCATAACGTGTCTCCCAATTAGTAAAGATAACTAAAACATAAAATATACTGCATTTGTAATAACTTGTGTCCGATCCTTTTGTAAATTTCTTTGCAATACCATACGTTTAAACTAATACTGCATTTTGGTCCCCTAACAAATTTCAGAAAAAAATTTTGACGTGTGTTATTTTCAAAATATGTTTACATGAATTTTTTTTATCTGCATGGTATTTAGTTATATCCAGATCACTCAGCATTTTGATAGCCTTTAAACCAGTGGCATTACCGTAATCAACCAAATTGTTTGTAACAACATACACTATACATTTGATGCGAGTCATCCAAAATCCTACAACAGATAGTTAGTGTAAGCTGTTTTAGAAAGCGTCTTGGTGCCACATGCTTAAATCACTTCTACATCGATATATGCTATTAAACTTTATTAAACAAATACTATCAACACTTGACGCGTCATCATTGTTTTACATGGTTTGCATATAAGAATGGCGAAAGCTATCTTGTTACCGCTTCAGTATATACTGTATTTGTAAGGAATAATATAAAATTTAAATAAGGAATAAAATATACACTTTGTTATATAACTTTCATGTTTTGATGGGACTTGATGGGGGAAATGCTTTTTAGAATAATACAAAATGCAAAAAAAAAATTTCAATCTTAGCTCCGTAAAATACTTGATGAATTTTCCGGAAAATTGAATTATTGATGGTTAGGTTTCGTTTAACATACAGAACAACACAACAGATAAAATGAATTACAAAAGAAAAGGAAAAAAGTATCATTCTTTGTCAAAAAAGAAGAAATCACATATTTTCATTACTCGTATTATACGTAGACAGAGCCTGGATACTTCCGTACTGCTGCGGTGGTCCAGGGTCTATCTGCCTTCCCGCCGAGCTCTCGTCTAGCGAAGATAGATATACACGTGCTTTATGTATATATATATATATATCTATCCTATATCGAATTGTCTAAAAACTTTATTTGTCTCGCGAGGAAGAAATGCCGCTGTCTTATATGACGGGGTATTTGACACTGACTTATTACCGAGGTGTCGAAAAGATTATCAAATACCGTCAATGAGTGACACCTCGTTCTGGCACGGGCTCCTACTTTCACTTTCACCAGAACAACACGCGCATCACACCGTGCAGCTTAGCTTCTCCATTGCACGCACGTGTACGGGAAGCATCTCGTAGTAGGATCGGGAGCGTACTATCAAACATCAGCATTGTTTTAGTGGATAGCGTGCGGTAACATTTAAAAACAGACCGCACGATACAGCTGTTACGTTCTTCAGGTAATAGTGATATTGGGATTCATGGAGACAATAACAAAACTTTTTTTTCTAAAATTAGGAATGGGAAGCTGAAAAAAAAAACCCAACGAACTATCTTAAATATTGAATTTCAACAGGTACATGTATACTGCGCAATGTATTTGAATGAATGAACGGGTCGCCTAGATGAAAGCAGGCTACGGAAAATAAAGGAACTTAACAATTCCCATGTAGTACATACCTGGCTCCTGGATCATGAAACAAACCTTAGATTAGCCAATTAAATATGGCGTTACGGTTTATAACGTTGTCTGTGATTGGCTACTGTTTTGTGGTCCTGGAGTTTGTTGCCTCAAGGGATTGATAAAAAATTACTAGAAATTAAAAAAAAGTAGTTAAAAAAAGAAAAGGTAAGAACATAATTTGCTAATGCTCTTTAAAGTTAAACAATAAAAAAAATGGCGATTTTGATTATAACAGGTATTTTGCCCTACTAGAATAAGGTTCTCATTTTACTATCTACTTGTCCAAATGTCGACTCAAGTCTCTGGCTTAATCTTCCAATGCAGAACACAGAGAAAAAAATCAAACAACATTTTCATAGTGCAATGAAAGTGTATAAAATAGCTGCCTTCAGTGGTGTTGTACTAGTATCGAAGTGAAAGGCAATGTTGGTTGCTATTGGTTAAGCCCAAGAATCTACTAACAACCAGGGTTATTTATAATCGTGTTGTGTCTACTCTTGACCTGTTTATGGTGTTATTTCACTAAGCATACTGCCAGATACACCGAATATGACACCCACCCGGTCACATCATACTAACAACAGGCAAACCAGTCGTCCTACTCCCTTTAATGTTGAACGTTGTATAGGTGCAATTCTGATGTTAGGGACATCGTGCAGCTGTTTTGGCCTTCTAGAACACCCAATGATGTTAGGGACACCATACAGGTGTTTTGTTCTTTTAGAACTCCTTATGATGTTAGGGACACCATGCAGTTGTTTTGGCCTTCTAGAACTCCCAATGATGTTAGGGACACCATGCAGGTGTTTTGTTCTTTTAGAACACCCAATGATGTTAGGGACACCATGCAGGTGTTTTGTTCTTCTAAAACACCCAATGATGTTAGGGACACAATGCAGGTGTTTTGGCCTTCTAGAACTCCCAATGATGTTAGGGACACCATGCAGGTGTTTTGTTCTTTTAGAACTCCTTATGATGTTTTAAAGGACATCATGGAGTTGTTTTGGCTTCTAGAACTCCCATTGATGATGGGGATCCCATGCAGGTGTTTTGTTCAATGATGTTAGGGACAACATACTGGTGTTTTGTTCTTCTAGAACACCCAATGATGTTAGGGACACCATGCAGTTGTTTTGTTCTTCTAGAACACCCAATGATGTTAGGGACACCATGCAGTTGTTTTGTTCTTCTAGAACACCCAATGATGTTAGGGACACCATGCAGGTGTTTTGTTCTTTTAGAACTCCTTATGATGTTTTAAAGGACATCATGGAGTTGTTTTGGCTTCTAGAACTCCCATTGATGATGGGGATCCCATGCAGGTGTTTTGTTCAATGATGTTAGGGACACCATGCAGGTGTTTTGTTCTTCTGGAACTCCCAATGATGTTAGGGACACCATGCAGTTGTTTTGTTCTCTAGAACTTCCAATGATGTTAGGGACACCATGCAGGTGTTTTGTTCTTCTAGAACACCCAATGATGTTAGGGACACCATGCAGGTGTTTTGTTCTTCTAGAACTCCCAATTATGTTAGGGACACCATACAGGTGTTTTGTTCTTCTAGAACTCCCAATGATGTTAGGGACACCATGCAGTTGTTTTGTTCTTCTAGAACTCCCAATGATGTTAGGGACACCATGCAGTTGTTTTGTTCTTCTAGAACTCCCAATGATGTTAGGGACACCATGCAGTTGTTTTGTTCTTCTAGAACTCCCAATGATGTTAGGAACACAATGCAGGTGTTTTGTTCTTCTAGAACTCCCAATGATGTTAGGGACACCATACAGTTGTTTTGTTCTTCTAGAACACCCAATGATGTTCGGGACACCATGCAGGTGTTTTGTTCTTCTAGAACTCCCAATGATGTTAGGGACACCATACAGGTGTTTTGTTCTTCTAGAACACCCAATGATGTTAGGGACACCATACAGGTGTTTTGGTCTTCTAGAACACCCAATGATGTTAGGGACACCGTGCAGTTGTTTTGTTCTTCTAGAACACCCAATGATGTTAGGGACACCATACAGGTGTTTTGTTCTTCTAGAACTCCCAATGATGTTAGGGACACCATGCAGGTGTTTTGTTCTTCTAGAACTCCCAATGATGTTAGGGACACCATACAGGTGTTTTGTTCTTCTAGAACACCCAATGATGTTAGGGACACCATACAGGTGTTTTGTTCTTCTAGAACTCCCAATGATGTTAGGGACACCATGCAGGTGTTTTGTTCTTCTAGAACTCCCAATGATGTTAGGGACACCATGCAGGTGTTTTGTTCTTCTAGAACTCCCAATGATGTTAGGGACACCATGCAGGTGTTTTGTTCTTCTAGAACTCCCAATGATGTTAGGGACGCCATGCAGGTGTTTTGTTCTTCTAGAACTCCCAATGATGTTAGGGACACCATACAGGTGTTTTGTTCTTTTAGAACTCCTTATGATGTTTTAAAGGACATCATGGAGTTGTTTTGGCTTCTAGAACTCCCATTGATGATGCGGATCCCATGCAGGTGTTTTGTTCAATGATGTTAGGGACAACATACTGGTGTTTTGTTCTTCTGGAACTCCCAATGATGTTAGGGACACCATGCAGTTGTTTTGTTCTCTAGAACTTCCAATGATGTTAGGGACACCATGCAGGTGTTTTGTTCTTCTAGAACACCCAATGATGTTAGGGACACCATGCAGGCGTTTTGTTCTTCTAGAACTCCCAATGATGTTAGGGACACCATACAGGTGTTTTGTTCTTCTAGAACTCCCAATGATGTTAGGGACACCGTGCAGGTGTTTTTTCCTTCTAGAACTCCCAATGATGTAAGGGACGCCATACGGGTTTTCTGTTCTTCTTGGACTTATTTTATGATTTTAAACCATTTAACAGTGCTAATTTATTGGATGTTGCTTAATACTAAACAATTGTATTAGTTTTTTTAAAAAGCAAGGGTGATAATTTAAAAAATCTGTAGCTGATTTTGAGAAATACATCGAAGTGTAATTGTCAAATGTTTATGGAAGCTGTTTCTGCTGATTTAACGGTTATATGAGCTTCCCGCTGATGCTGCGTTCCAAAAAGTCTAATGCGGTCCTCAGGCCAATGCTGTCGTAAGTAGACGTATAAAGAGCTCACACATACCGCTCAAATAGGTTTGTAAATAATTCCTAAGAATTTACATATCTCACTCCAAAGCGCCATTTTGAAGCATTAATGTATTCCAAATATCCATAAATCTAGATGTCGTTTTTTAAATTACATTTTAGCCCAATTATTTTAACATTAAACAAAGTTGCTTCAGAAGTTTGTAATGCCGAGAAGCTATCATGTATATCCCTATTCCTACCCAGAGCTTGAGTTATTTAGTGTAATGTGTCAAATTACGTAAGGAATGCCAATAAACATTGACACCGTCAAATTGAACGAATTTTAACGATTCCTTGAGACACATCATGGTGATAAATATGCCAAAATGAAGATAAGAAAGATAGGAAAAATATTTTATTTAATTTGAAATAATGCAATCATAATTGGTTGTACTTGCTCTTCCTTTGGCTACCAGATTCTATCATCATTCAATGGCATTATAAGCGTTGGTTTAACAATTCATATATACTAAGTTTAAAATAATGCAATCATTCATCTAAATCAGATCGACAACTCTGTTGCATATAAAGGTAGCTGGGGGTAAAAATAGTTAAGGTTTATTAATTATAAAATTATAAAAGAAAACATTATTGTATAGCAAACTGGAGTAGAAATTATCATCTTTCGTGGGTTTTTTTCTTCCACATACGGTAAAATGTCAATGGGTAAAATCAAAGATTTTAGATTAATTTATGACCTCGAATTTGTGTTGTACCAATAAAAGTAAAAATGAAACTCAATTGAAATACATCTTCCAGTGTACTTTACAGACTCTAACTACCCCTACATGCACGTGAAACAGACCAAAAAATGAAATGTTTGAAGATCAAACCAACCAGAATAATTTTAATGGGCGTGTATTTGACTTTAATCATATTGTTATAACGCTAATTATCCTGAAGTGTCAGAATATGTGATAAAAATAACTAACGTTGAGGTAAAATTTATGTTGCGTGTGATTTTATTACCAGTCATTAGTACACCTATGGCTGATGACATTACGACCCAATGTCGTGTGTTTCATCTCACAACAAATTTCTCCTTCACACCAATTTAAAAAAAAACCGTATAACACCTTGTAGTTTACAATTATAGACACGTTAGGAGGATAGCGATGATATTGTTATCCATGTTATATTACCGATGTATTACTTTTTATCTGAGTAACTGTAATCCGATCTGGACCGGAAATTTAACCTATCGTTAGCCAACCATTACCGGAAGTAGGTAATTGTGTCAGTAAACTTGTATTGTGCACTTTATCATTCCCTATAAAAGTTGATATACTAAATAAAAGTATCAACGTGAAGCTTTCATTAAACCTCCCTGATACTGTTACGGATTGCCGTATAACAGTGATATTTAGAGGTGACGGTGGAGAAACGTTGTGACATTTTTATTTCTTATGTTGTCTCAGGTTTAGAATATTGCCTCCTTCGTAAGTTCGTTGATATATGTTTGAGAGACATCTACGAGATAACCCTCCAGCTGATGGAATTCAAAGGGCGCATCGTCGTAAAAGGTGTAAACCAAGGATGCCAATGGCAGTGCAGATGTTTGAAATACTTCTACATTCAGTTCATCCATTCATTCTGAATTCATATATAATAAATAATGTTGTTTCAATATTATAGCTTTTCCACGTCATTGCAACGCTTGGTACATGTAGTGACAGCCAACGAAGGGCTTTATTACATAAAAACTTGGTAGTTACAAGTTGATGAAGACTTCAGTAAAGTTTGATGGTCGTTATCATAATTTGTGGTTATCCATACCCTGGATTTTGGCTTAGATTTGCATTACGGATGTCGTTGGTAAAGCCTAATCTTCCACTACACCTTTCTCATTTTTTCTGATACTTTTTTTTTACAATTTAAGTTTCGAGATGTGTTCAATGTGATTAAGACATATCTTGATCTTCCGTACTTACTTCCTCTGCATGGTAATAGTGAGTACGGAACGGTTTGACCATCAGTGTATGATTATAATCATACTGGGATAACTTGTTTGAATTTGCTATGAATTTGCTATGTCTGTAATCGTAATTGTCATAGCATACTTAAAAGTGGTAATATGTATCATGTAAGGAATATACACTGTCCTCCAAACTTCTGTTACTTATGAATATTTACAAAACTGCACATGTAACAGAACATTTGGAGGGCAGTTTATATGTTTTTTTGAATAGCGAAGTTTCCATTATAAAATTTGAAGGAAGTTGTATATAATGGTAATGGTAATTTAAATGATTCAAGTGTAAGTTATCGCTGTATTTTACGAATGAATTTTAATTACACTTTTGTGGAAATGTAAAATGGAACGACACTACTGTTATTAAATAGCTAGCTTTGGCTGTGTACACGGCATTTCATTGTTGGTACTCTAAACTAACTTATTTTCGAGAACGAGTTTTCGCGAACGAATAAAATTCTCGAAAATCAATCACTGCGAAGACGTTTCAACTACAAGTAGAATAAGTGCTGTGAATCACGAAAATAAAGTGCCACGAGTCATCATGCATATGATAATGCGAAATTAAGTAACAGCGAGTTGAGCTGAGTTAATAGTTAATCGCCGGCGGATATAGGACTTGTAATGTTGTAATGGCGTATATTTTATATGCGATATTGACTGTAAAATTATAAATCTTTGAATGTATTTCATTTTTGTGTATACTTTGAGTAATCTTAATTCACAAGTTCTAATGAAACGGAGAGAAAGCATGACACAATTCAAAGAAATTACTCTCATTTTGAAAGCAATTTTAAAAATTAATGTGTCGAGATTTATCATTTTGAGAACATAAGTCATTCTACCTTAAGGTAAATGAAAGTTAAGGATCATGAGCTGAAACTAGTATGAAAATACAATCAAACAATTTTATTAGTCTTTCTTTAGATATTACCAAATCCGAACATTCCAGAAATGAAATATTAAACAAGATAGAGGTATACAGTAGATCATTTCTATTGCTTCCATAAATATATCACGTCTGATGCTCCTCGTGGATCTATTGGTGGTCATTGTGCCTTGTTACGCCATTCCTCCATCACTACTTTACAATTCAGGAATTAACGACGGAAGTACTAAAGTTGTGGGACGTCGCACATTTAATGTCGGATTAATGGTAAATAGAAGTATTTGCTTTCATTTGATATTTTTACTAGTTACATTTTAGGCCTCTTAACTATTTCGCCGATTATTTATCAAAACCATCATTTTCTTGTTTTACCATTCATGAAAATAAAAGTTGTTAAAATTAATCTTTCAACATTTTTTTTTATCATTAACATAAGGTCAAAAAACACATCTATACAATTGGCAATTCAAGTGAGGCCTAGTTATAAATCAGAAACATCTGATTTATAACTAGGCCTCACTTGAATGCTTATTTTATTTGTTTTAAAAACAGTGTTGTCAATCGATTACAACCAGTCATTCAAGGTTTTAATCTATAAGATTGTAGGCCTATACACTTTATGTTATTTTAGCATTTATTTGAGATGATCCTTTATATTACCACCTCCTATTGTATATAGGATTAATTTCCAACACGGAGTCCGCACGCAATAACAAAGTATTGTGAAAAAGTCAACACGTTTTTGGTTCTACTAATTGCGAATAATCTTTTTAAAGTTAAATTTGGAATTATTTGATTACTGTCCTCCTCAACGTCTATTAATGGTACATACCGAAACATAAACGTCTTTTAACTTTTATGGATAAGGGGTGTAAAACGAGACTAATAATTCTGTACCATCACCTTTAAAACACTTTATTTGAAATAAATTAAATGTTAATTTTCATAGCTGTTTTTTTTAAGTACGAACGCGTTTATTTCATTATTATGTGCCATAAACAATGCAGGTACATAACAGACTGATTCACAACTGTTTCTAAAGATTGTTATTGATCTACAATTGTTGTATATTTTCATCAGAGTTATAAACCGGAAATCACGTGATAGGGCGTGTCTCATGGATTTATTGAAGCACGAGCAGACCTTAAGGTCACGTGCTAATGATCTGTGTAGCTAAAACGTCACAGTATCATTTCTTATGTAATGCACGTGTGCAACATGTCTCCGCTACATTACGCAACCATTTATCATTCCTCCATCTCGAACTACATTTGTGAATGAAGCAAGCAGCCGAGAGATCTTTAGGAGCGCTTGTCACACTGTTTGAGTTTATTTCTAGCTGTTCTTTTTAACATGTAAAATCTTAAAGGTTCAAGTATATAATTACATTGAAATTGTCTATACATCTAACCATGAGACTATCTATTTTCTTCCTAAATGTAGCATTACATCATGTTACTAATCTAAATATATTGATCTGCTAATGGAGAAAACATGTCTTATTTTTGGTAATTCACTTGAAGCAGTCTCCTACAACTACTACTGTTCAGACTTGAGCAACACGAAAAATTCGAAACTCCGAAATGATTGACACTGCAATAATATTGTTTGTGTGTGTTTTATTGTAATCGTAACTTAGCGAAACATGGTATCATAAGTTACAACTATAATGTCTTCTTATCAATTGGGAGGTATTTTTTCACGATTTTATAAATAACAAGATAGGCTTCTTATAAAACTTCATACTTTAGATAAATACACATACAAAATCAATGGATTGTCGTCTGCTTTATGCTATATTGGTACATTTTACAATACCTGCTGAATGTGTTGGCTAAATGTGCATGTTTAAAAGGCAAGAGGTTAAAACAATATACCTTCCGAAACCTGTTTCTAGTAAGACACCACCATATGTTTGAGATGTTGACATTTGATACCTGGTGTAAGTTTCAGCCAATGCTGATATTGTTTGTTTTTGATGAATGTATCGTACAACATGCTGTTTACTTGGCAAAGTTGGCACGAGCGGCGTCTATCGGGGTCAGTGAGTGCAACAGTCCTCTAGACTAACTGATTGATTCTATGTCACATCCATCACCGAAATATATCAAGTGCCAACCGGAAGTTTGGTTTTAAAGGGTTGCGATTTTCTTTGGTAATCTATACGTCTTCAGATGTGTGGTATTTTAATCACTTCGCTTGCAAAACGCAGTAAAATGCATCAGTCATCATATTATCTTGTAGGCTCACCATAAGTTATACATGGTCGAAGTATACTTTGTATTCTATTTCGCTGTGTCACTCCCACTTCTGAGACTTCGTGTTGGCGACTCAAGAGGGCCAAGAGAGTACAGACCGACATTTTAATTATACGACTAAGACATTGGGGTCGATTTGTCATATAAAATAGTTTCCTGACAAACTGTTCGATGATGACAGATCGTGCATTATCAATGAATACCCACTTACACAGACAATCCTTGATTCTTTATTTAAGGTTTTGGTTTAGGAGATTACTAACATCGTCAGATAGCATCTCCAAAATTCCTTACTCTTGTGAACAAAGTCCATTGCTCCGTTTGAAAATTAACTTAGTATGTCACACGAATCTGTAGTATATTTAGTGTCTTTTTTTCACTTTCAATTTTATTTCCTTTCTTGATTTCACCAATGTTCTGTATAAATTTTTCATAATGTATTAAAAGCATGTTATTGTTTCCGTGTAGCGCTTGCAAAACCAACACAGAGGTAAATATTTTTGTTATCATATTGAGGTACTTGTTTGTAGTAAGGCTGCGATGTGCTAATATGTGTCTTTTAAAAATATTTATGAATATCGAATATTAGCAATTGATCTGTTTTTCCAACAAGGATTCATTGGTAATGCTTAATTGTCAATTTACATACCCATTTGGCCCTGACTAATACGATGGTCATATTCTTGAACGTGGAATTAAATTAATTATGCTTTTATCGAAACATTATTCAACATAAATTGATTTCTTTAAGATATGAACTATCTTTATCGGGTTTCTATAGAATTCTTACATTAAACAACATGTCGTCTGCTTCTAGCATCTACGATATGTAGTATACTATATAAATTTCCCTGTCGAAGCCTGTAATGAAGCGAGGAACATATATTAACCTTTATCTTGGAGCAGTCTGGCCCATTGTTTAATCTGCTCGCGTGCCGTCTCTGACTTATGGTTCCTACTAGCCACCAGCTCCTTGAATCTATTCATGTTGTATCAACAGTGTGTCGTCTGCTCGTTTCGCGGGGTTTCCTATTAAACTTATTGTGTTCAGTGGTTATGTTTGATCGCAATAACCAAGAATTCAAATTGAGATTACTTCCTTACAGTGTCCCATGTAAAGGTAAATTAATCCACAATTGTCATATCATCCTTACAATGATACACTTCCCTAACACATTAGGAACCGGTTTCTCGAAACAAAAACTACTGACTTTTTAAGTAAAACAAAAGCTTCTATTGAATATAAAAAAAACAAATTTCTGTTAGAGGCTTAAAAGGTTAAGCCACTTCGTTATGTAAAAACAAATGACTGTCCTTGGTTACAATTGTTTGGGGAAATTGCCACATTACCATAAAACGATCTGCCATAATGAATTCTTGACTACTAGTTGATTGTTTTAAGTGTTCTTACGTATGGTATCTGCAACAACGTCTTTCTAGAGTCGTAGAAGTGAGAATGTAAAGGTAAGCCAGTAAATACAGAAAGTTTTAGATTTCATTTTATAGGGATTGTGTAACATTTTTTCGAGGTTACAAATGATTTTACAAATGATTATAAAGTTTATGTAAAAGGTGTACATATGACATTATATCATATAGCAATGTTTTAATAATTAGAATAATTACATTGTTAGATCAAATGTCTCTCCTGTAATATCAACTAGAACAAATTAAATTGGGATTGCAATGATCACAGATGACGATACAGCACTACAAAGATATAAAATAGATACTAATTTATATAACAAATTGTTTTGTGTCACGTGGCCTTTACCTTCGATGGTGCAAAAAGCTATAAAACGCTTATTCCCAATGGAAATCAAAACGATGTCGTTGTTTACATGTGTATGTTTATATTGAGGAACTCTGGTAAAGTTAGGGAGGAGGAGGAGTAAAGAGGTAAAGGTCTTTTACACCTCTTCTGTACTTAATGGCTCAACGTCTGCCATGGCTGCTCTTGGCGGGAAAATAATCTCTGACATTTATTGCACAGAGTATCAATGAATCTTTTCTGAAGCCGACTTAATCTTAAAAATAGACACTCCAAGCGAAAAAAGAAGTATACATATAAATACACTAGTCGCGAGGAGGCAGCATATCAACCCAGTAATTAAAATATTAGAGATGCGCCTCCGAATATACACATGAATCATGGCTGGATGGGTACAATCAGAATCATCAGATCCGAGCAGGCAAAATGTCTGTTTACAACGGGAGATCGTTCACAAGTATCTTCGGGAGCATGAGTTGACCATTATACAAATGAATAATACTCAATGGGATGTAGGTATATATCTACTTGGAATAGTTTTATGAAGAGATCAACCTTTAGTGAAGAATCGGATGTATAAAATATGATATTATATTTAACATAAATTTAGAACAAATACTCCATCCATGGATATTATATAGAATAACAACACTTTCCTAATGATGTAATACAGTAAAATAACGGACACACTTACAATGGTTGATGGTTATAACGTAGATATTATCATCCACCATGAAATTAAGTTGTCTTCAATAACTGTGTAATGGACTATGTTTATAACGATAACGAAGTGATTTTGTTGGTCCCCAGAGGTTCGTATTTACTGAAATAAAACTGGTCTCACAAATCTAAATGATGCAAGGATACGTTTAAACTCATAAACATGAAGCTGTATACATTCAAACAACATTAGCCCGAACACCCATTATAAATCATTACCAAAATGATACCATTCTGTGTCGTTTACTTTCACTTCGCTTGTTTGCTGGCAAAAGTAGTAGATTTCTATTATATAACATGCTTCAAAATAGCCAATGGCTTTTCTTTGCTTTAGTTGACATCATAAAATCCTGAGCAGTCAGTGAATGAAAGAATGATACCCAAAAGATGTAAGCCAAATTGGTTTTTTTTTTCAAATTCGAACTAATACAAGAAATAACAATATTAAAATAATGTTTTTAACCAAATTCTTAATCATATTTGAAATAGTATTTTGTTCTCAACTGCAAACTGATAGTCATTTGAAATAGCATTTTGTTTAGCAAAAAAAGGCATGTCTGATCGTTAGTTAAGGGAGAAACCAGGCTCACCGCGATAGGAAGGTAAGCTGGCCCTCCCCGATAGGTAGGTAAGAAGTTAATTGGATATAATGTTTAAAGATGTCTAGTGTTACATCTCTGTGTGTATTGTTTAATACTGTTAAGTCGAGTATCCCTTTTAACCCAGCACATGTTTCTTAGTCCGTCAAAACTATCAAAGGAACACATTTAAAATACCTTTAGTAAGTAGGAAGTTTAATATAAGGTTAAAATGGATCAGAATGTACACTGTGTTGTTAAATAAGGTGATGAAACGAACATACAACTAGCAGACACACTTAATATATATCGGATCAAGTACGAACTTCTTAAGAAGGGTAAGATTTTATTTTGAGATTAAACGGAATTGTTGATCCAGCGAGTCCCAGTATTCTTTAACAATACAAATATATTAGGCCAATTACAATAGCTCAGGAACACAGTGACTACCTCTGGCTCAACAAGGCCCACACATTGTTCCGTGAGTTTTCATACAAATTGCTGGCCAATGTTGTTTCAGCATATAGCACATTTTCAATCGAGAGAGAAAGACTGTGTGAGATTGGCAGCCGCTTAGCCATGCCAAGGCCCGCCCTTATGACCCGTGTCATTGGCTAACTGTTTCTCTTATACGTAAAGCTAGTTGTGGAAATGCCACCTCATTTTCGGAAATTTGTAATGATGGTATATGTTAAATAAAATAAGGAACTATGTACGATAGTGAGAGGATTTATCCTGAGGATGAACTGGTATCATAAGTCTACCATGGCGGTTGTCAGGATTTACTTCGCATGTGTTATACACGAGAAGGGATAACCATGGAAATATTTACGTAACATTCAATTTTATAGAAAAACACTTTTAATCAAAATTTCAAGCAATCATAAAATATTTTCGTGTTGTTCATTAACTTTTGGAGTTAATAGTGCTAATTGTTGGATTTAAAAGTTTTTCGAGTGTTTTTTTTAATCAATTTTATCCCGGATTGTGACTGGGTTTGGGATTGTATTACCCGCCGATGATTCCAGGACCTTCCGGCTCCAATGGATTGTACGGTATGGGAGCCTCACGGATTGTCTGTCTGTGTGTCCTCCTGATCGTAACTCAGGCTCATGCCACGTGGTGGTAAGTCTTCCTTATGGTCACGTGATACCTGTCTATAACGGAAACCTGTCTAACTAGGACGCCTTAGAAGCCTGTTCACACAGCCCACATGTTCAGTTAGAGCATCAATGATACGAATTTCTTTTCAGTAAGATTTTCAAAAAATAAAAAAAGAAATATCTATAAAGACATATTTCTATTGAAGTCAGTCCTCTTTAATGATGTTGTTGTTACAAAAGGAAATAAACAATCGAAAGAGTTGTGGAACATTTCACCATTTATATCCCCCATTTAGGTACGTTTTTTGGAAGTATGTTCAGCTAATGTTTTTTTAGATATTGGACAAAGAGGGAAAATGTTTATAATTAATATGGTTTTGATAATTTTAAAAGGATTGATGGAGTTATTTTTGGCCTTTCCTATTGCTGCCACAGGTCCAGTATCTAACTCTTATTTAAAGTATGTCGTCATAGCAAAATGAGAGCTCGCGAAACTGTTTTGAAATTTAACGATATTATCGGCACCTTTTTAATATAACATGCAAAAGACAATACACGCTTCGTTTTGAATTTTGTGTTACTTTTATAATAACATCATTACATAATACTGTTTCCGGTGAAATCCTTCCTTTACAGTTTCATTTTTATCATATAGTGTTTGACGAGACCACTGTTTAAATAGCTTAGTAGAATGAAGATACGAGCACAATTGTGTTGGTAATTTCCAAAGACTTAGCTTTGCAATTAGATTTAGATCAGTTTAAATAGAAATGTAGTTTCCTTTAATGTACAGTACTTTTTCGAACTTTTGTAAATATATCTGCGGCAATTAATGTTGTCAAGTAGTTAGAACTAGTTACCGAAATCCAACCTAAATCTTATACTTTCGCGAACATTATAAAATGTAAAAATGTTGTTTTTTATAAAATCTTGCTGCAAACAGAAGATAGAACAAATAACTATCTACCGCAGTTCAGGAAACTCAAATTTAGCATTGTATGAAAAACGAAGGATTTGAAGATAAGAGTTGATACTTTAAGTGTAAATATTGAATAAATAACGTCTTGTATCATTAATGTTATTGTCAGAGTAACAAAAACATCGGCTGTCACACGGACGTGCCACCAACACGCGCAAAACAGTTAAGGCGTGCGCGCGAATATTTCGGTGAAAGTATATCTATGTTGGCGATTATAAAGCATGTCAGTTTATGTTTGTTTTGTGTGAATTCCTATGTGACACCGTTGTAGGTTTGGGCAGAGATAAATATATCTGTTTAAACATCTTTGCTTATCTCTCTTATCGATCCTATAAATGTATTATGTCTCTCTGCAATTATGAAACGCATCTCGCGATGGAATGAACAGATTTTCTGAAACTATTCGTGTTTCCTTCAAAACTACGTGCAAATATACATGTTACTTCTATCGCTATTGAAACAGACACGAGTGGGAATTACATGCATTTATATAAATTATTTCTCCACAGCAGGAAGCACGTGTTTTACAGTTTACATACATAACCTGTAACAGTACAAGAAATAGGGGTCATGCACGTGTATTGTGTAACTGAACCAAAAACCGCATGGTTTATTTCTTGAACTATGAAGAGAATAAAAAAATGCTATCATTGGCGTTAGACAAATTCAACTGCAGATACATTTGTATATAGTTACCACAAAGGAAAAATTCAAACAACCGATGCAAACTTAAAATACATAATACAATTATTTGAATATTTAACAATGTACGTGAAAATATCACATTTTGTTATCACGAATTCATAGAAGAGGCTTGAAATAGGACGTCCGAAGGTGTCGACTTGATAGGGATCTTAATAGCCAAACTGTAAAAAGTCCTACAGTATAGGTAACAACTCATTGTTTAGAGAATATAATATTAATATATAAAGCATAATTATCTTACAGTTAGACTAACCACTATAAAACTTATTAAGTTTTTTTTCAGAGGACTATTATTTATCATTGACAAAGAAGATTAAACTTTTAATTGTTTTGTTTAAAACTGCTTAAAGAGATTCTTTGTTAAAATGTTAGGTATTCTATTGAATTTATTCTATCTGATAACTTTTTTTACGATGCATATGAAAACCGTAGGATAACTTTGTCTTGTTTAAATAAGCTTTAGTTCGAGGCGTTTTAACTTGCTTTGGATATGTTTAACGATAATAGGAAAATACCGCAACCTATTAGGAATACGCTTTCTTCCAAACAAGAAGTAATAAAACTGTCATCGAAACTAAACTCAATATAGATTCTCAGAAGGATTTCATTAAAACCGACCAGGTGGTTTTAGCTAGTGAGCGTTTGCTATTCACTGACAAACATTATACACTTTTATGTAAAAATCATCTTAAATCATAACTAAAACCAATCGGTACGCTTTCAATAACTCTTTTTTTATTCAAAATCTCATTCGTTACAGACTATTTCCAAATAAAACAATGTATCGGACAAAGGATGTACGGTTTAATGAGTTTCATTGACAGCGAGTAGAACTGACATTGGAAACAAAATTTGGTGTTGGAAATAGAATTCGATGAAACCGTGAGGAGATGTTTTAACAAGAATATAAATAGTATAAGGCGATTTTGCCAAATTTCATGTCTTTATCTTGTACGCTCTGACAAAGCAATTAGCCTAAATCTCCACGAATGAGGTGTGAAACGGAGAAATTAATTTATATTTGTTCCCAGCGTAACATGATAGACACTTTGCCCATTAGCCGTGACGAGGGTTACCGACAGACGAGTAGACAGATACCCTACATTAATCACGACTTACTCGTGTCTGCTGGAAGTTCGGGAATTAGTCGTGTACCTTCTTATACCACACTCCAAACGGTTCCTTTTACTATTACTTCTCGTGATCTAGGTTAGGTCCATACCAAATTTCTGGAAATTCGTGAATTTGTCCTATATCTTCCTGTACCACACTCCAAACAGTTCCTTTTACTATTACTTCCCATGATTTAAATTCGGGATTTCGTTGAGTATACCACCCTCCAAACTATATTTTGATAATAAATTATTTCTCATGATCTAGATTTGGTTTCATAATAAATTATTTCTCGTGATCTAGGTAAGGTTTCATAACAAATTATTCCGTGTAATGTTTCATAATGTTATGTGATTTACTGCAGGAAATTAGGGAATTCGTTATCATAAACCTTTCTATACCGCCCTCCAAACAGTTTAATCAAATAGCTAATTATTTCTCATGATCTAGGTTAGGTTTCGTGTAATGTTTTATAATTTCATGTGACTTACTCTGATGATTTTTTGCACTTTTTCTCAATATTGCATATATATAAGAAATATATTTCATCGATACCGACAAACATAATTTAGAAATCCAGGACCCGTGTTCGTTAAAAGTCCTTCCTCAGACATTTTAGATTTCTTTACGGAAATTAGTTTCCTTAAATCTCCAAATTCGATATTCCTTCAGCGTACTTAAAAAATCCAAGATTATTTTATTCGAAAAATACGACATGAATTTTGGCACGCGTTTTTGAATATGGACCCTGGTGAGCATTTCGTTATATGACATGAAAAAAAATAACTTTCACGTGACATCATTGTCATTATTCGATGTATTACTTAGGTATCCTATTTTATGACCTCGAATACAATTACATGTATAAGCTCAATTATATTTCATTGTCTAAAACTAAGAAATTTTGATATTATCATGAAGTTTGCAATTCACTTAGACCAAAGTTTGTAAATGAATTATCATTTTAAGCAAGAACATAACCAATAGCACAACTAAAGACGGAAAAGACAAAATGCATAAGATAATAACGTTATATGGGTACTACTCATGTATTTTGACATTCTGTTATATGCACGTGTAAAACACAGCGTTATTCTACCTTTTCCATGATGCCAGTCATGCCAATAGAATATGTATAGTGTTTCTATATGTATAGGTCTCGGGATACTAAACGTGTGCCAAGAAAAGAGGAAAAAACATCTGAAGGACGGAAAACGTGAGAAGTTGATTTTCGTTATTAAATCATTATGCTAAGCTACATATTTTGATGCTTGGTAATTTTTAAGACGGCGAAATGCAATTGATCGAATACAGTGTGATCTTTTAAATTACTAATTATTCCGACTAGCCGGAAAAGGGGCAAAATCTTGCCAAAAAGAATGAAATTTTCCCAATAATTAAGATGTTCTTCTGACGCTGTGAAAAATATATTTCATTAGAAAAAAATATGAAAAACAAAACCTTAAGATCAACATAGCAAGTTTTGAATACAGATAGATTTTTAGACAAAAATAGAATTGCTTTAACTGGAAAGTATTGTCTCTTAGCCCTGTTGAAGACAAATATACAGTACAGAAAACGTTGCCTGATGTTAGTCACTGTAAATCGTTAACCCACCCACACCTGTGGTCCTAAAGAAGACAAGGTTAAACTCATTTATAAGGCCAACTAATATAGTTTGTTGCCACATAAAATAAAGAAGATAAAATGAAGCAAATGAAAATTTCACGTATCTAGTGATTAATCTAATCATTTTTGAACAACCTGGCATTGCTCTTGAATGTATGAAAAAAAAATTCATATTTTTTTTCCAATTGTCTGAAGCAACATATTGTATGTATTACATATATTGTATACATCATTGTTAATATTTCACACATTTACATTCATGTTATTAATAAATTGAAATTATAATAAGAAGATGAAATAATTCAGTTGGAATGAGCTGTCATTTATTACGTGATATTAGTGAAACCATCATTCACCGAAAACCGTCAACAGTGAGTAATGGTATCAAGCAATATTTAAGGCAGGTGGATTTAAAAATTTCAACAATATACAAGTTTCCATGTCCAACAGAAACGAGAAAAAAAAATCTATAGATTCACTGTATATTGATCGCAAGAATACAAAATCTTATAAAATTAGATTAATTTATATAAGGGCAAGAAATAACCCCATACTTATTTCGAAATGAATATTTCACGTAGATCATAGACCATTTGCCTTCGGCGACTGTTAAATTGTGTGGTATGTATGATTGTAAGGGTATGTAGGGGACTGTTCGACCTTACCTGGAGTATTCACACCTCGGGTTAAGCTATGTAATGTATACGCTTGTTCTACGATTGGCCGGTTTTTAAACAAAATCAGAACATATTGATACATGAAGCATATTTATGTTCGCCGTAAAAACGTAAAAAAGTAAATATGTTATAATAATTGGTTTGACCAGAGGGTTAATTTCTTACAAATATTATCGGATTAATAAGTTAAGACATGTTTGTTTTGTTTCATTGGAAGCAAACCATATATATTTAAGACGCGATTTTGAGAGTCAAGCTGACATCGCACGATACTATTTAACTTATATCCCCGTAAAACGACCACACAATTAGGTGTCATAGTATCGCTTACAAAATTAATAGTATCGATTACTGAATTAATAGGTTAGTTTGTATCGAAGTGTTACACCCAAACGTGGAGAGGCTAACTTAGAAAGCCATGCATCTATCACCAATGACATTGGGCCGGATTCTTCAGTGCCCGGTCATTTTGTGTGGTGTCCTTCATTTAAATACTTCATTCATATAAACTGTATAATTTAAATGTGTTTAATTAGTAAACACGTACTTTATACAGTATGCAATTTTTACAAGAGATATCTAAGTACTTTAGGAAGTAAATGATTGGAATTTATATGAAAGAGGTAATGATTTGAAGTAATTCACCAGTCAAGAAGTAATTCGCCAGTCAATTCTTTTAGCGTTTATTGTGAATTTTATTAGGAAATATACCCCGATATTATAATACCTCAACCGTTAGACATGAAATTAAAAGATAGAACTCGGCGCTCACAACTTGAATCGTCATTTTCGGTCATTGTAAGAAATTGTATTGTATAATTATTACTAATTAATAATAAAAACAACAACAAGTAAATGTATTAATAGATTAATAGATGAATAAACAATAAGAACCAAACACAATTTAATTATGTGTAACGGTATTAATTCGTCAATAAGTTATTTCTGTTATATTTGCTCGATTTAATAACATGTTGGTCCATGGAATATTTATTATTTCATTCATTAAATTTTCACTTTAAATTCATGAAAATTGGGGTCTCAACCGATTACTTTTTGTGCTTTCGTGTAATATTATTTTCGGTTATTGAACTTTCATATAGACCCTTTCAATGTTTTTCGTGGTTTGATTTAATATTTTGTGAATTTACAAAATCTGCTCGTAAAGACCGTCCAAAAGACAAACAAAATTGGTTTTATAGTCAAGTGGTCAATTTTCACTTAAATTGGTCATTGGGGACCCCACAAAAGTGGTCTTACTAAGCAGATGGTCTTTATATAGAGGTGGTCGCTAAGGCAGGTTGTACAATGCATTAGCAAGGATTTGGAAAACCATTTAATCTGCAATCATTATGATAATTACTGATGAATTTCCTATGTTATAGGTTCATTAGCCAGTTGCCCCTCCACGCCGTGGGGGCAGGGGTACTATGTGACAACATTCCAGGACTGGTGGGCAAACAACGGCGCATGTGCAGGGAACACCCAAAGCTGATGGTCAGTCTAGGGGAGGGAGCACGGATGGGCGTGAAAGAGTGTCAGAGTCAGTTCCGGCACCACAGGTGGAACTGTTCAACACTCGATAGAGATGCGTCCGTGTTTGGCAAAATAATGCTGAAAGGTAGGTTTACAACAATTGATATGTACTTACAGAACTACATTCAGTAGGTTAATTATAAAATCGTGATTATAAGTAAAGAAATGTTTGATCGGAAATACAAATCCAGTTCTAAAACTGGCTGGTTGAAATTTTAAGTATTGGTAGGGGAAAGTTTAATAGTTTCCACGATCTACAGAAAATAATCGCATAGTGTACTTACCCTCACATAATATACACTTAACGACCCACATCTTGATGATCTTAATGTCAAAGTGTTCAGACTATACATTTAACTGTATTGTTCCTATGCTAAACCTCAATGGAAAACAATACAAATGTGACTCAGGTTGTAGGCGAATGCTTGTTAATTGTGAAGACTTACCCATTTCATTAAACAAAGATGAAGTCCTAATTTATAATGAAGACAGAATTAGCTACTAATTCATCGCACTTGCTAGTTTTGTTTTTGTTTCGTTGGTTGTATTAGTCATAGAAGCGAGAAAAATATTCGTACTAAGTCACTCACAAATCTATCAGTACAGCCTGAGTCACAATGACTGTGTCATTTACTGATTATCTCTCATTCTGTTATGTGACGAACCCTTCACTGAACCACATCAACCTGCGTCCTAATGGACAGTGGGTGGGACTCATTTACAAACATGTGGGACTGTTGAAAAAGTTATTAAATTTTCGTAAAGAATAACGGTTACTTCAAACAGTGATAATCAGATTAAGGAGTGAACTTCAAGAGCAATAAACTAAAAAAGAAATGCGATAGGGATGAGGAAGGGTATTCTCGTTACGATAATCTGGTAGCCGCCTTTCTGCGTCTTTCCTCCTCACTTGTTGGTTTTACCATCCTTTAACTCACGTTGTGATTATCAGTCGCCATAACAGATATTGATATTGCATCTCATCCACGTATCATAATAGTATGTGACAATATCACTTATAAGAACTTAGTATAAGAAATGTGTTAATACCAGAGAACCTACACATTCTTTTCCTTGCACTTCAAATACATAACACCTTCCTTGTAGGTAAAACTGAAGATTCTATTTTTAAGATGATATTTTTTATGTAAAAAACCACAATTGTGTTAAACGGTTCATACTTTTAACATGGCGGTATCGTTAAATCACGCAAACATGTATTCTGATTGAAATATCGCTGGAGGCTTTTGTAAAGTAATAAAAGACTACCCAAATTCGTCAAAACTATTAGGAAAAGGCAGAGCTGCATTAGAGAGCTTTTACGATAGTTTTAAACTTTTTACAGACATCACTTCGCTTCCTCAACATAACATATATCTCCGAACATTCTAAAGTCAGTAAAATGGCTCAATTCTGATCCGAATATCTGTACATATTGTCGAGTCTATTTAAGACAATCCTGACAGAACATAGCAAAAACATTGAACCCATTCTGTGGAAAATTGGCACGCATTTTACAGTGAAGTCTAGAAATATCTTTATGAGGCGAGATTTATGGAGGTAAAGTGTGGATGGTGGCGCTACACAAACTGATAGGGTATACGTCATCACCGTGTTGGTGTCCGTATCTGATGGACAAAATGATATAATTATTGTAGTGGGGAGATCTTTATGGCAGTCCCAGCATGTTTCAATACACTAACCAGGTGGTACGTAGATTACAGTCCAACACAGCACAGCTACTGTCCACCAAACCTTACACGCCAACAGTCAACACTTTATGGATATTATGATTTGTGAAAATTTATGGCGACCACCAACATTGCAGATTTTATATTCTATAAAATATATGGAAGAGGCTGCCTCATATATCTTGTTTGTGTTAGCAAGGTTTTACTAGTGTCTTTCGCTAATGTTTGTTGCAGATCTATCTCTAGACTGGCCACCAGTCTCTAGAATATTAATTCTACATCATTTACATTTGTCTTAATAATTTTTGTCTTTGCGACAGGCCCTTGTCTAGTCTCAAACTTGGGGTAATAATCTAGTGTTAGAATTCGAATGAGAAAATCCTGTCTATAATTAAGGTCTTGTGGCCAGTCTACTTCTTCTTAGACGAAAATCTTAACATATGTAACAAAGATAACGTCAATGTTATCAATTTCATACTTTATTGCCATTATCCTGAAATCCAAATTTGATCTTTCTGTTTTGCAATCTAATCTCTTTAGTCATGTTTTTCTCGTGTAAGTTTTACAGAGTTACGTTATTTACTGTGTGGTGACACCCCTTAGCTGTTTTCGATGCTTTTGTTCAATAGTACGTTTTATGTCTCTATTTAGATTCGTCGTCAGAACTTGAGAATGTTTAGTGCTGTTTCAATTTTGTTTCTGGTTAAGTATTTCAATTCTTGGCATTGGCTGTGATTCATGTCAACATTTCTATTGTTGATTACACTAGTGTAATGTATCCTCCATTTCTATGTTTGTCTGTCATAAGTTCATGAATCCTTTTAATTTGTCGTCGTTTAAGCTGTATTTTGATATCTCCCAATTTCCTGTTGATCTTAAATTATCTTCTATGCCATTGCTATATGACTGTTGTCGATTATATGACAACTGATGAAGCAGTTAATGTTTTAGTTCCAAACTCTTTGCAAAAATAAAATTGAAACTATATTCTCTTTGAATTTATAATTTTCTCATTGCAAACAGTAAGATCAAAACCTAAACTGAGTCGCTTCATTTCCCTGCCTATCAACAGACATATAAGGCGTTCCTGTGATGTGGTTACGGATTTGTCTACCTCTTTTGTATGATTTAGTTCTACAAAGTGTTACATTGTTTGGATCAAAGATAAGTTCGCTTATAGTCCCATTACTAGAATAAAGTATCATTCGTTATCAGATGTCGATCAATGTCTGGATCAATGTTAAGGTTTGGTGTTACGGCTCAAGATTTCTCAAAGAAATGGTGATAATAACTTAAGCTATTTATTACATTCTGAAATGTAAGCGTGAGTGCCTGAGGTTTGTATAATAATTCATACTTTGAGTCTGAAAGACATGCCTCATTTTATTTAAATTACTTTGATATATCACGGTTAGATTTACCAGAACCGCAATTTAAAGCTTCATCCTTAATATGTATTCATTATGGTTTTCTTAGAACATTCTTTTAATGCATCATGTATATTGCACTGAATACCCTTGGCTAGCAAAACTAAGCGAAGGCAAATTATACATTATGACAATAGCAAATGATATTCAGAGAATCAATTAAGTGCAATGTAATATGGTAGGTTTTTATATAAAACTCTTTTTTCCCAATATTAGTCTAGTAGTCTATGATTGTTACACAGTTCAGTGTTTCTCTATCAAATCATAATCATGAATTGTTTCATGGAATAACAACGATTTATTTAAAAAGAAGTCGTTCGCATAGACATATGCTCTAATCATAGTTATCTTTAATATTGTAAACTTAATTTGGCGTCGAATTTATTTTCCGTGCTCATGTCTCATGCAATTGAATTGTGAAAATAAGGAATATGGTTCTGCTGTACGTTAACAGTAAATGTATGTGGTATATAAATAGGGAGGATGAAAAATTACAAGACTTTCTGAATACCATTGACGTAACACTATAGCTAAACAGATTAGTCGAATAAGCATTTAAACGATTATCGAGTAAAATCACAGATGATGTATAGATCGCATTACAACAGTCTCCACAACAGTTGTATGGATAAAACAATGACTGTACTAATATAACAATGAAAATCTTTTAATGATACTATTTTTGATAAATAATTCCGCGTATTAAGTTAACAACGGTTTTACGTACGTTTACACAACACGTTGTGATAACTAATAACCCCATTGGCGGGGAAAGTATCAACATTTTAGAAACATGATAATTTAAGATATGTATACAAAACATTGTAAAAAACGGATCTTATCGTGTAGTCTATCTGGTATAGGGATGATAACACGGCGGCACGAGCTTATTACATCTTTAACCAGTTAATCTAGCATCAGTAGCACGGAAACATCGGATAAGTAATAATCCGACTGGTAAATCGGGGAATTATCCCGACCATATTGATAATGATACGATAGTACGCACATCAAAGGAAGAACAATAGGCAGCTGGCAGGGATCTACACACGTGCATTGCGCGTGCGGTCTGGGCGGTCACTGATTAGGAGCAAACCGTCCCAACAGCTGGGCGTACATGTTATAGCTTACTACAGACTTACTACGAAGTCACGTGACCACGGATGTAAACAAGTAAAAAAATCAGTGCTTTGAGAGAGGTCCTACAAACTAAATGTTCATATATACATTTAATCTATCAGATACATTGCATTACTATTTTTGTTTTTGTTCTTTGTTACATTTTTGCGACTTCATTATTAAGATAAATGATGCTACAAATAACTAAAAAGAAGGACAGTATTTGACAAAAGCTAAAATATAGGTACACTTTAGACCTTTAGTTGCATACCTTCCTTAGATTCGTTAAGGTACAATTTTGTGAAACGAACGTAACACTGATGTTAATTGATAAGAATAAAGGTGTTTCCTACGTGAGAAGTTATTTAACATTCCCACATCGGCAAGCACATGTTAGTAAACCTGTTATAATTGCATTAAACCGACAATAATAGTACAACAAGGCCTCGGTGTATTGTTGTCAGTCTCGTACCTAAGTAAAATGATCACAGAATAGGGGTTTTAATTGATTAAACAAACAATACGTTAGCAGAGTGGTGCTCCATTCACAAACAGCCCACCTGTATCCCACCTTTATAGCAGATTGAAATGTTTCTATATAATGTAAAGTTTATATACACCTAGATGTTATATAAACATAACTCGGATACAATTTCAACTAAGGTATATTATATTGATTAAGAAATTTAATAATGTCTTCACATGTAGCTGATAGACTATACACATAACAGATGACGTTGTTCAAGAAACATATCAGGTATTGTTTTTTCCAAATATGGCTTTACACTATATTTCTTTTTCATACTCTATGCCAAACCACAAAATTTACTCACATGTATATCATATTGATTCAGCAATCAATGTCTTTACATATACCTGATATATCTAGATGACGACGACTTGTTCAAGAAACATATCAGTTATACCCCCAAATACGACTATAAACTATACATGTATTTCTTTTCCATACTCTATGCCAAACCACAAAATGTCCTGACGTTCCCTGGTTCGGCATTTAATTGTTCATAACCACGATTTATTTCCGATCGAACAGATTTCCATACCAATTACACGTATTAAGGGTTATCCCGAAGCTGTTGTTACTGGGAAGTGGTGCCAACAATAGCCCAGTAATGATTTAACAAAACACTGTTGAAACGTCAAGTTCTTCATGTTGGCGTATCCCCTGTCCACCATTGTATTTTAGCCTTATGACCAATCCAGTCAGACTAATGTTATCGTATCCACACTTGTCCTGGTCATAAGCTGGTATTATCTGTAATACCAAAACCTTCAATATTTGTACAACCTGAAATGTTTTAAACCAACATTTATACATATCTATGTTAGGAAAAATTTTAAGCATTTTTGAGAACATACTTTTTTCATTGGGATTATCAGATTTACCGATTTCCCCCACTTATGATTGGTTATATTTGACACATTGCTAGAGGAGGTATTTTTATGTTGTCTGACCCAACACACTTTTGAAACATTTTGGGAATTAATTCTTAATTCATAACGCGATCAACTTGAATACGATGACGATGTCAGTAAGGTGTGCAGTTTGAGGTGGGACTGGGTTGGTCTTTACACCGTCTGCCCTACCCACAAGGCATGATGTCATACATCCGACTCAGTAGATTAAATATCACAACAGTCAGCACAAAAAACACTTTGTTATCTACAAGACAATCAAATAACGTTTTAGTTTCATAACAAGAAAGCATTTGTGCAAAACAATGCATCCGAATGCATGATTAATCATCAACAATTAGCAAGCTTCCTTATCATTTCTCTATGCATGTAATAGTATTTTGCATTCAGTTTTGTTAATTCGATTTATAGTTAAAGTTCTATATGAAATACATTGTATACCTGGTAGAATCAAAACGGAAATGAAAGATTAGATATGTGAAAGTTAAAGCACTATGATTTTTCCGCTTTGCTAATATTTAAACATATTTTTTTTTTCAATTAAAAAGGCATGAACAAATTGTTTTGATGTAGAAATAATTTTGCATATTGAGATTTAAAAAGGTATACAAATTAATTATTTTAATATTTCTATTAATAGGTACACGTGAGGCGTCGTTTGTGTATTCAATATCCTCAGCCGGAGTTGTCCACGCCATCACACGTGCGTGCAGCAAGGGGGAGTTAAACCAATGTGGTTGTGACCCCAATAAAATCGGAAGCAGCGCGGACCGGAAGGGGCCGTTCGAGTGGGGCGGATGTAGTGACAATGTCCGGTGGGGCAGTTATTTCTCCCGGATGTTCATAGATGCTAGGGAGAAGAAAATCAAAGATTCCCGCGCTTTGATGAATCTCCATAACAACCGAGCCGGCCGGCGGGTAAGGGCATTAAGACAAATATTACAACACAATGAATAATCTGGTTTCTACATTGTGTTGAGAAATATTTGATAGGTTCCCCAAAAGACATTTATGTATGAATATTTTGGTGAATATAATTTCGACAAATATTTTTCCATGCTAATTCTTAAAAAACCTCAATTGAACTGTCTCCTTTCATTTCAATAACAAAAATAATATAACCCGAAAAATGCATTTAAAAAGAAAAACTCATTTATACATTTTTTAATTTTCTTATTAGGAGCAACTTTTCCTATACATTGTCTCCATAGGTTTTTATTCCGGTTTTACTGCAATTAACGTATAATACCTATGAAGTAATCCCGATAACCAGTATTTGATGAAATAATGAGAGGCTACTAAAACTTCACAGGGAGCCAATGAATTCCAAACGTTGGAATAACGATGAGCAAAAGGATCGTATCTAATTAAGATGTCATGGCTATATGTTTGTTTAAAGATGCTCCACTGCCGACAGAGTATAAACGATTTTGAACAATAACTGACGTATAATCGTGTTTATATGTGTATAACTAACACAAAAATGCATCTAAAATACTTAATTTTGCTTTTGATGCCTGCACAATCAGTTCTTTATTTAGTGCCATAGTGCCATGGACTTTATCCGGGACGCAATTAAATATTTTTAATATTTTCATCTTGAATTAAAATAAGAAGCTCAAACTTTTCAATGGTGGCAATGGTGTATGTAATTTTTGTAACTGAAGAGAATACTTATTCGTCTGCTCCTGTTTTTATATAGAGAAAAAATACCATTTGTCAGCGGTGGAGCATCGTTAATAACGATATTAAGCATAACATTGTTTTCAAATTACATTTTTGGTTGTCATATCCAAAATAGATCGCGTTATAGAGGAAACGTATGAAATTTATACTATCAAATCCAGACCAGTCACTGGAATGTTCGGGTGTATGCCCTTGAATGAAGAAGGAGCATACCGTTCACCAAATGCGTCTCACTTTGACAGATTTCAATTATAGGGAACAATGTTAATCCCCTATCGTGTTGATCTACCATTCAACACGCCTAGCTTTCTTTATAGATGTCGTGTCCGTGCTGTTTTCTCTGCCGTAATCCATCGCCCCTTGATAACATAATTTACACACAGAAGCATGCCCCTGGCCTGTCTCGTCAGGTCGACCTAATTTTAGATTTACGTCACAAGACCAATAACCTGATGACCTTAAAAGAAATCGTTATATTTCTTCTTTTAGATGAAGTGATTGTCAATTGCGATTGATATAGGTAAACATTTTAATATATAGAACAATGGTTTCAAAGAAAAAGAAGAGAGAAGGAAGCAAGAAAAACAATTATTTATTGTACTGAATACAAATGATATAATGATCTATGTGAAATTGTCAAAAACTAAAAAATACAGTTTAGATAAGAAAGTTTCATTACTTTACATCAGAGATTGTGAGCTCACTCAAATGTTGATTTTTGAGGTAATCAATTTCTGCAAAAAGACACCCAGACATTGTCACAGTCTAAATACCATATCATCTCTATGTGTATCCTTAAAAAACTTATTTGTTTATACGGAGACGAATCCCCTATTTTTCAGGCGGTGAAGCGGTTCATGAAGCTAGAATGCAAGTGTCATGGTGTGAGCGGCGCTTGCACAGTCCGCACGTGTTGGCTTGCAATGCAGCAATTCAAACGTGTTGGTGAATATCTAAAACTGAAATACAATGGCGCCACCCAGGTGATGATAAACCAAGAAGGAAGTGACCTCATAGTGGCCAACCGGAACTACAAACGGCCTACCCGGAAGGACCTTGTTTATCTGGAGGAATCCCCGGATTACTGCTTTACAGACTCTGGCATGGGTAAGTTGGACTTTGTCAAAAATGACCTTTTCAATAACAGCATTTAACTTTGTCAATTAAAGCTGACGAAAAAACCCAAAAGAAAATGATACCACCACCACCACCACCACCGCCAACAACAACAACAAAACAACAAAACAACAACAAGTGTATTAGATACTAAAACATAATAATTAACGTATAAAAACACCAACAGTAACAACAGCAGCTTATGAGGTAAATAAATAGGCTTGGTTATAACATATCTGTTTGAAATTGTTTGAAACAAATTGGGAAAAAAATAATAGAATTTGTGAGCAATTTGCCCCGGAGTTAGTGTTTCCTCTTTTGGCACGTAGACAGGCTAGGCATGAAGAACCAAAGAGGTGTTGCACTGTGATAAAAAATATAACTTATACAACTCCAGACTACAAAGATTGAATGATTGAAGACACTTTGCATTTTAATCATAAGCTGTTCGTGTCAATTCGATACAAAATACATCTTAACGGGCGATAGGATTTCTGCCTTACCTGTTTAATGATAACGCTCGAGATTGGGCGAAATTTTAAATAAACATCGGGAAAATAGACATCTTTGTTCCTGTACTGATACTGTCCCCTATCACCTCGTTACACGGCTAATACAAACTATCCGTTTCACTCTCGAGGCTGAACTGGCGGCCAAAGATGAGATTATGCAGCGTCATAAGAAATGTGATCTTCGTTTTGGTATTAAGAGTTCTTAGGGGGATAATTTTAAAACGCCCGTTGCTTCTCTTGATTGGCATTTTACACAGTTAAAATACCTCTCTGTTACTCACGACTGAAAAATGAAGTAAGCGAACCTTTGAACTTAAATAACCCCAAGAGTTGTAACAGTTATCTTATGTTAAGACTAAAACATTTAAAAGTTGACACATAAATCCACAAATTTATCAGCCAAAATATTTTCGCGAACATTGTCCGAAACCAGTTTAGTTTAGTTTATCTAATTTATAAACGACATCTCCATAAAAATTGGCAAAACATTGACTATTTAATAGTATTATCATATTCGTCTTAGTAAAGGGAGACAGATAAGAGTGATAGGGGCTAAAGAAAGAGGGAATGCAGATGGATATAACATCAATAGTTAAATCGTATTAACAACTGTCACAACCAAACGAAACATTCATTTTTTTCTTAACCTAAATAGTAACCGTTAATGTTCGTTTGAAATGTGCTTCATTCACAGGAAGTTGTGTTTTGGAGGTGCGGAACATAATTATTAAAAAGTAATTGTTTAGGACGACTTAAAGATGCTCCACCGCCGACATAACAGAGCATAAATGGTATTCATCATTAGAATTAGTGTTTAATCGTGTAAACATAAGTCTAATCAACACAAAAAATTATATAAAATAATTTATTTTGCCTTTTGGTCATGCGCAATCAGTACTTCATTCCATATAGGAAATGGTGCCACGGAATTTTTTCGGGACGCAATTAATTATTTTTTTATATGTTTAACTTGAAGTGAAATTAGAAGCTCAAACTTTTCAACGGCGGTAATGGTGTACAGTAAGTAACTTTTGTAACTGAAGAAAAAATATTAAATCGTCTGCTGCTGTTTTTGATTGTGAAAAAATACCATTTGTCAGCGATGGAGCATCTTTAAACTTTTATTATTAAATATATTCACTTGTTTCGTATAATAAACGATAAAAATAACTCTATAGTTTGAAAATTGGGGTTTGTTTAAGCAATATTAGCACCAGCAGATGAAAACATTATCAATAGAATGATTCATTAAAGGTCCACTACTTTTCTGGAGCAATATTTAAAGGTTTCTTGAAAACATTAATAACATAGGAATATACATATCGATGGCCTAAGATGAAGTAACAACACCAAACAAATGCAAGATTTCCTGCGTAATATGTGATAAATGTCGAGATCCACTTCGCTGTTTTGCCGTCTGGCGCAATAATAATCAACTTCCGCACGGTATTTAGGACGACGGCGGGAAACATAAGACGACCCGCGTTATGAAATTAACATTTCATTTATTTCCGACCATGATGATGAGTGTAGTATTAACGGTAAGTTAATAACTTTTGCGACTCTACAAAATTTTCGGCCTCGTTTTACATTCCCATTTTAAAAATTAAGAGCTGTTTCGGGATGGTAGTAGACCTGTAAGGAAAATGTTTCATTCTATATTCTATACAACAAGGAGTGCTGATATGAATTCATTTTTCACTTTGAGATTACAATATAATGCAAGGTTTACGAGATAAAAGTCTAAGTTATGGACTATATACCCGTAAGTTATGTTTCTAAAGTTACTTTTTGTAACTCAAGCGCTCCAAAACCCCTGATTTACAACCAAACATAGAGATGAATGAGACAGCTTCCATTAACGCCATAAGATAGAAGTGGCATGTCGACGATAAGATAAAAAAACAAATAATGTATATCACTGTTCCGGACAGAAACAATATCTCTGAATATATTGATATCGGTAGCAGTGATATCAAAGGAATGTTTGCTTATTTCCCCAAACCTTTACTATAAATTTTGAAAATCAATTTATGACCATGATGAGATAAAAACGGTATAAAGCTAGTATATTAATAATCCGAAATAAAAGGCCAAAATAAATTCAAAGTAAAATAAAAAATGATTTCTATGGAATGTATATTCAGCCACTATAGGACCTTCTCCAGTCCAATTAACGACCATCACATAAATAAGGAGAAGAAAGAAATATGTGATGTTTCCTTTCACATCGAGACGTCATTTGAGTTAATTAGTCATATAGATTTGCTGTCAGCTGGTGGTTAAGTGATTCTCTGCTGATCTGAGTGAAAAGAGAAAAGAGAAAAAAAATCATAGAGAGATTGAAGAGTGTTTTTATGCGTTAAAGGTGGTATGAACGCAATAGGATACAGACATATTCAATGTAGCGCTACATGTAGAATATGTCTGTATCCCATTGCGTTCATAACACCTTTAACACAATCAAAACACAGTTCAATCTTTATATTTACATAAATAAGTCTATTTTTACATGTTCGTGATCATATTCAAAACGATGTTGGTTGCTAAGCTGGGTAACTACGGTAGTCAGGATGGCCGTAGATAAAGTTCCGATTGTTGAATGTCATAGCCGCAGTTTGATTTAAGATATTACAAGTATTAGCTTCCCAAAAAGCTAAGTTGGCTACGCGGAAGCTTAACCCTTTGATTGAACAGAATATGGAAAATAAACAATGATATGACGATACAGTTTTGCAATTTCAATTTTTCTGTTGAAAGCCATTTTATAATTTGTCATACAGATGGACAGTTTTAATAATACTTTTGCTACCAACAAAATAAAAAAGGGGTTCATGCAGAGATTGCTAATTAAGCTCAGAGAAAAGGCAAAGAAAATATTATTTTTCAATGTTCCGTTTTCATTCCGCTTTTAATATGTACTGTCGTTTCGCATTTTAGTATGTTCAAAGTCCCGTTTATAAGCATGTACGCATTGTCTGATTATTATTGTTACACGATGGTGATCTAAATTATATAAGAAATATAAAAATAATGTCTCGAACATGGTATACTACTACAGATATATTTGTTCTATCTGTAAATGGAACCAGATTTCATCTAAAATGCTCGATTAATTTCTAGAAAATACTTAGAATACTTTTACCACGAATGCTACACTAAAATCTGAACGGAATCAGAAAAACGGACAAAGTCAAGTCGGTTTCCGTATTTCGTTTTAATATTACTTCAAAAAAAGCGATGATGATTCACGCGTTCTTGCTACACGACTATCCTGCAAGATGGCATGAATTCCTTATGAAACTTGGAGACTTGCTGAAAAAATCCGCCAAACTATAACAGTCATATGGGTTTTCAGAATAGATATACTATGAATGCTTGTTCTCCACTAAAATCTCAATAAATGCAAACCCTGCGTGACCACGATTTATCAGGAAGATGGTCCCCAAATCCCGGACATATTCAGGTCTGTTTCCGTCATTTGTTTTAATATTCTTCAATAGGTAATGTTTGTATCCGTCAGATTCAAGCGTTCTTGCCACATGGCTATCCTGCAAAATGGCATGATTTGCATACGATTCTAACTGCTACGCCTCAAGCGGCGTAGCAACAATGACAGCTTTCAATTATTTTTAAAATATATTTTTCTTTTTTAATTTGATGATATGTGAATAATGTCCATTTCGGATAAAACTTGAAATAACCGAGGCGGAACGATTACCGGTAGGGTAGTGATGCGGTCCGAAGTGGAGCGAGCCGCCATATTTAATTTTCAACCGAGGAAAGTTACTGTGATATAGTCTATTGGTGGTATGACCGTTGAGCTGCTGAGTGTTTGTCATGTATGTTTCGGTCTAAGAACGTGATATAAACTAAATTCTTCATGACTTGTTTTATAGTACGGAGGATAGACAAATGTTTGCATTGTGTGCGTAGGCCTATTTTGAATGCAAAGACGGAGGATAAAGCTGATGATACTGTTGCGGATAGGCTACCTGTAATGTCTTCTTATTTCTGGAAACCTGTACATGACCTGTTTACCTATTGTTCGCTTAGACGCTCCCAGAATTGTTCTCCGACAATCAGATATTTGTAGATGAGATGAGTGACCGTACACACATACTGACGTACAGATGTAAATATGGAATTTCCCGAACATACATGAGGAAAGTCTCCTGATTGTAGCCCCGACCAACGATTCATTTTGTTGTTTATTACCGTTACAATGTTTGAACACATCTTTTGTTTTATTAAATACATACATGTATTTAATTGAATCTAATAAAAACTCTTTATTGTTATATTGAAATCTGTCAACTTATGATGCAAAATCTTATCGAGGCGTAAACAAGAAGTAGTCCGAACTTGCACTGCGTTTGTATTCATACGTCATTGCGATTACGCTAATTTGAACGTAATTTCCCTCCCATTGGCTATATAGGGGCATATGTAAATATAGAAAATACAGTCGTTTCTCTTGTCCCTAAAGAGTGACAATTTGAACGTAATTCCCCTCCCATTGGCTATATAGGGGCATATGTAAATATAGAAAATATAGTCGTTTCTCTTGTCCCTAAAGAGTGACACACATTTTAGTCTTACGTTCTCTTAATGAGTACTTCAATTCTTGAAGTATTTTTTATAAAATTATTGATATTTTTATTTTACAACTTCTTACCCATGAATTTAGTTTTTCGCATACCTCAAGTTTCGACATCAAGTGATATACTTGATAAATCAATTTTGTAATTATTTTTATAACATTTATTACATAAAACATTGAACATTTAAACAACGATACTTGTACATTACCATCATTCTGTCACTTACTCATCTTCCACTCATTACTTATCCTTGGTTTTACAAGGTCATATTTTCATATAAACATTTGTAACCAAAATTACCATTCAGTCACATATGCATCTTTCAATCATCACATGTCATACTTATATTTCAATTGTAGCATATCACCCATTTTGTAACTATTACTCCAATGGTTTATGATGAAACCTTTACGGAGTACTTAGTGTGGTTGTGTTCAATAAAATTCACCTTTCACTGATTGAAATAATTTTTCTCAGACTCGTCTCGGACATTTCTGATAATTTCAAAAGCCATTTACTAACTAACAAACACTAAATATCAACAGTATTCCCGTTCTACATACTGTATATCAAAATAATATTCGATATGATGAAAGAGATTGGTTGATTAAGCGGTTCTATGCGGATTTTGACCAAAAATGCCAGTGTTAACGTTATTGCCTGTTCCGTCTGACCAGTATTTTTCGTTATTGCCATGTTTCCGTCTGACCAGTATTTGTTCATTACAAGATACATTTTTAAGTTCCCTACAGATGCTACATGCCCAATATCAGTACCCTTGGCCTTCTAGTTCTTGAGAAGAAGTCATTAAAAGATTTTAGCCTATTTGTCCCCTGTGACCTTGAATGAAGGTCAAGGTCATTTATTTGAACAAACTTGGTAGCCCTTCATCCTAGCATGCTACATGCCCAATATCAGTACCCTGGGCCTTCTGGTTCTTAAGAAGAAGTCATTTAAAGATTTTAGCCTATTTGACCCCTGTGACCTTGAATGAAGATCAAGGTCATTCATTTGAACAAACTTGGTAGCCCTTTATCCCAGCATGCCACAGGCCTAATATCAGGTCTCTAGGCCTCTAAGTTATTCACAAGAATTTGTTTAAATGATTTTAGCCTATTTGACCCCTGTGACCTTGAATGAAGGTCAAGGTCATTTATTTGAACAAACTTGGTAGCCCTTCATCCCAGCATCCTACAGCCAAATATCGTACCCTGGGCATTCCTGGTTCTTGAGAAGAAGTCGTTTAAAGATTTTAGCCTATTTGACCCTCGTGACCTTGAATGAAGGTCAAGGTCATTTATTTGAACAAACTTGGTAGCCCTTCATCCCAGCATGCCACAGGCCTAATATCAGGTCTCTAGGCCTCTTAGTTATTCACAAGAAGTATGTTTGAAAATACCTGTTAACTAATGTTAGGCGTTGCGGAAGGTTGAATGGTTTTATTTACAAAACATGGACCGTATTTTTTCATAACATGATACGTTTTATGTTTTTTTGACACCTCTTTATCTGTTGTACAGGCCTTGAGGTGACGTCATTTTCTTTAATGTTATTTTATTACTTTTAGCATTATCATTATTCTTCAAAACTATCCACAGCAACTAATTACAAAAAATCTGAATATTGTATTGGGGCTGCCATCATTTTTCTTGTTAAAGTGTTGCTAGCATATAACGTGTCAGTTATCAAATATCTACATCGCTGCTGAAACATGACAGATGTATTCGTAATAAAAAATGAAAAGATAAACAAAATCAGAAATGTGCCATCACTTCTCGCCAATTATGTAGACAGTAACGTAAAGTGAAACAAAAAAAAGTTTATAAATCTGACAATCTGCATTTTAGCACTTTAATCGCGAGGTGTGGAATATCATACTATTGTTTTAAAAACCAACATGCCACCGATAATATAAATATTTCCTCTACTTAGGCGAGTCAGCTATATGATAAAGTACCTGTTTGAAGACACCTGTTGTGTTTAACGCTGTAGTTGGTTGAATGGTTTTATTCACTAATCCCGTCTAGTGAAAACACTTGTTTGACGCTCATCGCGGATAACAAAAAGAGATCGAGAGATCAGTTTCTTCATCAAGCTGTCATTTCCGTTCATCATTTTGTGATGCTTAACATTCGACCACTTTCACGGACCTGACACATGGCTAACAAGCGCGTGACTCTAGCCGTTCATTGGGCACGCGATCACTATAGCGACAACTCATAAATCTATCATTATCCCAGAAGTAATTATATATTATGTCCTAGAATTATCTTTACGATTTTTGTATAACAGAACAACATCAACTCCGCATAATGTGATACAAGATTTTTTTATCGTGGTTTGCATGCAGTTCTGTTTTTCCTGAACAAACACTAAATTGAGTCTCAAAAAAACATAATGCTAAAAAAACTTTTAATTAAATATAGTATCATTGGCGCACGATGACACTATCAGTAACTTAATTTCTAGTAAATTAAACAATATATTTTAAAAAGGTGAAATGAAAAAGTATAGAAAGAAAGTCGAAAATTATTTTATAGATCTAATTTGTTCAGAAAATAGGAGCATTGTTAACAATTTAGCGGTACTTTGTTCACAGAGGTAATGAAGTTATAAACTCAATATTGCTAACTGTAATTCCCTAAGCTATATACAGTTCATGAAAAAGTGAAGCAACAATTATATGAAGTTCGGTCTTTTGTCACCAGCTGTTTACTTCCTTTTTCAGATAAGTCTGTTTCAAGTTACTTTAGCATTTATAAACTATCATTATTGTATAATCATGTTTTACACAAGGGCTTTTCGGCCTATTTCTGAAATGAAATAGAGGATATTTTACATTGTGCGTGACCTTGTTTCATTTCAGGGTCATTTGGTACCGCTGGTAGGACCTGCAACAAAACATCGATGGGAACAGACGGATGTGACATCATGTGCTGTGGGCGTGGTTATGACACAAAAACCGCCATCTTGGTGGAGAAATGCGAGTGCAAGTTCCACTGGTGTTGTCACGTCAAGTGCAAAGAGTGTCGACGCTGGGTTGATATCCATACTTGTAAAGGACCAAATCCCGTGATATCTCGTCCTGCACATAGGCGCTCATGGAGAAGATATAAATGACTTCTTCTGGTGTAGGACTTCCGGTTTATACAACTTTTGGGACTTTGGATAACATTTGTTGTAGATTTGAACAAATCATGCAAGAATTTTTGTATTTCGTTTAACTACCATGGATTGTATGATTTTTTCGTATGTTAGTGCGAGGAGAGACTTGCAATGTTATCTTGAGAACAGGGTAATATAAACAACAAAGAACGTATTTAGATATTTTCATCATTGTATTGCTAATGTGTATATGGCTTCCGGGAAGTCATTTGTGTGGTTTCGTCTATCAGTCATTTACAACGAAAGTTAGTCTTTTTACAAAAAGAAAAGCAGCCTAAAGTTATCATTTTCGTTAGATGATGTAGTTTGAAAATATTAAGAAGTCGAAGATATTATGGACTTTTGTCAATTATTACTTATCATCATCTCATCTCATTTTCATCCTTTATTTATTTTCATTTTTGTATTTATTTAATCATACAAACCAACAATGCCAAGAGCTATATATCACATGTTTACTGAAAAATCTTAAATATGTTATTTTTTAATTTTTACTTTGTCCTTTTCCCATACTATGCCGACACCAATACCAGCTAAATCATGATATTCTAAGCAACTTCCGCATTCTGAACCGCTGTTCGCAAATTTGTATGTCATTTCCTGTTTCGTATCGAATCATATACAATTTTGTATATTCATTAAACAATGTATTGCTATGTTTTAAAATAAAATCATTTCTGTAAACTATGTTTATAATAGTATTTTAAAGATGCTGCATCCAACGTTTTCGGTGATATTGCAGAGTATCTAAATAACTTTCTAACCTTAAATACACTATCTATGCAGGTTTCTGATATATTCATTTGCAGTAATAAGTAATTTCTTTGCAACAAACTTCCGGAATGGTATGACCGGGAAAATAAAATATCACGAATAAGTATTAAACGTAGTGAAAAAGGGTCAATAGGAAATGCATTGGTGGAAAAAATCATGTTAATCGTGTTAATATCTGGTCAGTATGAATACAGCAGGAAAACTGAAGTAGTGATAGTGATGCCAAAATTTACAAGCCACACAACGATTTACGAGTCAACAGTATTATCTTATGTTAGCTCTGATGCATACCTGCCTTTATCAACTTAATTATGTTCAAGTTCACGTAAGAAGTGATCTATAGGCATACAAAATATCACTAGTTTAAACAGGTTCTAAAACCTAAAAACAGAGTATGAAAACTCCATAAACATCTCAATTTTGCAAATATATTATTTGCATATTGTATCAAATGTTGTATATTTTCATATCTGATAAACAAATAAACAAAACCATTGTCACCGTCTTTGTAAAAAGATCATAATATGTATCTTTTATTTTCGTATACTTTCGTACAAAATAGGATATGGTAGAATTCACATGTGAATCAACAAATATTAGTATCATCCGATCGAAACAATCCTTTTGGAGACAGCTATATTTATCTTATGTTTTAAAAGTCAGATCCGTGAGCGGAGCAGTATTCGTTATCATTCACTGTGCTTGTTCTGATTTAACATTTAAATGTTGCTGCATTCTAGCCGCATGAGACAACTTGTTTAATAAACACTTGGTATTTTTGTTTTATTTCAGAAAACTAACAGGTTCCAAAATGAAGCAATATGTCTTGTTTTCGGTTTCCATAAACGTTGCGATTAGCTTCCACATAGAGATAATAGTGTAATGATTTCTAATTCACATTAGCTTCGTTTTCAGAAAGTAATAATAAAGAGTTTGATAGTCACTAAATCGAAAACACTAGATCAAATTGAAATATATAAAAAATGTATGTTGACTAGTATCGCTCTTTTATCAAAGATGAAAGCAAACAGCTTGTCTGGATAAAGAAGCGTTTCTATAAAGTAAAGCCATATTGTTCGACAGTTTTTTTTACTTTTAATTAACGAATTAATGTCACCAAGGTTATAATCAAATGTAATGTCCACAGCACCACCTGATTTTATAACTAGTAGCTACTTCCGGTGTACGGTGTATGCCGGGATAAGTCGCCTGTTTTCGACAGAGGGGTATAAACTACCTCTAATTTAACCACAAGAACATATTCCGCATTGTGATATTATTTGTGATTTTGTTTGTTTAATATTTGTATATATTTGATAATAAATTTTGCTTGGACAAACATAGTGTTATCTTGTTCTACGGCTGATATTAGATATACATATCTAAGCGACTGACTATATTGTCTTTCATTGTCGACATATCTTACACTGCCGAATGGGAATTTGTATCTATTAAAAACAGCAGCAGACGAATTAGTATTCTTCCTGAGTATCTTATGTTACTAACTTACACTTATACCATCATTTAACAGTTTGAGCTTCGTATCTTAATTGTTTTACTTACAGGATCAGAGTATTCAAAATAATTAATTGCATCCCGAAAAAAGTCCATGGCACTTATGATCTATATGGAATCAGGCACTGTTTCCGCAGATAACAAAGGCAAAACAAATATCTTATATGTATTTCTGTGTTAATTAAAGATGCTCCACCGCCGACAAATGGTATTTTTTCACTATCAAAAACAGGAGAAGACGATTTATTATTTTTCTTCAGTTACAAAAGTAACTTACTTTACACCATTACCAACATTGAAAAGTTTGAGCTTCTAATTTTCCTTCAAGTTAAAAATATGAAAAATTAATTAATTGCATCCCGAAAAAATTCTGTTGCACTATATCCTACATGGAGTGAAGTACTGATTGCGCATGTACCAAAGGCAAAATAAATTATTTTATATTATTTTTTGTGTTAATTAGACATATATATACACGATGATACACCAATTATTGTTCAAATGATGAATATCATTTATGCTATTTCGGCGGTGGAGCATCTTTAAAGGGACAATTCACTCAGGCTAATTCTTTTACATAACCAAGAAGCAAAATATGGCATAAATGTATTGTTCTACATTTCTTATGAAACATTTTACTTAATATATTGACAAAATCCACGTTATTTTTAAGTATATTAATTGATACCGTCGTAACTACAAATCGTTGATCAATACGATTAAGCAGGTACAGTACGTACTCTGTACCCATTCCCGAGCCAAAGTCACGCACGTTAAACATATGAACTACATAACCACTGAGGAGGTAATAAAATGATTCTTAGGCAAGACAATTCATCTAATAAGGTAAACCACTACTGTCAGAGCGATTTGAGCAGTTCTAGACAAAAGTTGCATTACTCTACGAGCAAGGGACAGGGTTCGGCATACAAGATATTCGACCATAATGTGTAATGTTGGACAGCGAGCGAGTTTGAAAGTTTCACACACATTTCACCACCATGGGCTTTTCGAGCATATCACGGTAAAACCGACTGATCTAATTTCCATTAGAACCCCGATATATGTACAAATTTTAATGTTGTCTTAGATTGAATTGTCCCTTTAAACATGTATATACACGATTAATCAATGTCCAAATGATAAGTATTGTTTAGGATCTGTCAGCGGTGAAGCATCGTTGAAAAAATCACTGAGAATCAGACAACTTTTAGTTACCACACCGAACTACAAAGTAAATGTACTTTAGTGATATTGATATTATGCAGATTTCAAACGTCTGCAGCAGATAAAGAGCTATTTCTGCACGCGCATATTTTGCAATGCATATGATCCTTTCCGCATCAACATATCAAAATTACTGTGTGAGCAGTTCCATACATACGAAGGCGGATATTCAATAAATGACTGCAGGATCGTAAAATTTTAATTCTATACCCCTACACAGCAGGATGCCTTGCATTATTTTAAGCGACGATTGACCTAAACTTCAAAGTTTATACTTCCTACGAAAACTTTCGTCTCTCAGTTTAGTTATCAAATGAAAGCAACTAGGTATACAAATGTATGAAAAATATCGACTACTCATCCAACACTTAAAACTAAATCTCTGAGCATTTATATATGTGTGTTACTTACAGATTGTTTTCACAACTTGTAAATAAAATGTAAATATTTGTAAATATCTGTATGCAATATGTTTTGCGTCTTTGAATTTGCTGTTCTGTTTGTTTCAATGTTATTTAGATATCTAGGGGAAACGTAACCTGGTAAAAACGCTGTAAAAGTGTGGTATCTCCGTAAAAGAGAAAGCACAGGTGAAGTAATTGATCATGATTATAAAGGCGACCCCGGGAATTATTGGAAATTGGTAAAGAAACTTCTTGGTAGTTCAGGAACTACTGAGTCTATCCCCACTCTTATAGATCCAAACACTGGTCAGTTATCTGCTGATGTTAAAGATAAAGCAGATTTACTAAATAATTATTTCTGTAGTATTACCCATATAAATGATAATAATGCCGAACCTCCACTCTTAGAAACAAAATTTAATGGTAATTTTAATTCTTTGATTATAGATGCTAATCAGGTTTGTGATGTTTTGAAAAATCTAAAACTTGGTAAAGCATCAGGTGATGATGGAATCAGTCATCATATGCTTAAATACACTGCTGACACTGTTTGCAAACCTTTAGAAATTCTCTTTAATCTATCCCTATCGTCTTGTGTTTTCCCAGATATGTGGAAACTTGCTAAAGTAATGCCACTTTTTAAAAAGGGAGATAAACACTCCATTTCTAACTATAGACCTATATCTCTTCTTTCAACTGTTGGAAAAGTATTTGAAAGGGTAGTTTATAAGCATATTTATAATTATTTCCTTGAAAATTCGTTATTTTTCCAGTTCCAATCGGGCTTTATGCAGGGACATTCAACAGTATACCAATTGATAGAAATTTTTCATAACATTTGTATAAATCTGGAAGAAAAAAACAACATACTTGTATGGTTTTTTGTGATACCTCAAAAGCTTTTGACCGGGTATGGCACAAAGGTCTACTTATAAAATTACAATCATATGGTATTTCAGGAAATTTCTTGTTATGGTTAGAAAATTATCTTAGTAATCGACAACAAAAAGTATTTATTAATAATTCATTTTCCGAAATTGGTAGGATTATGGCTGGAGTCCCTCAAGGCTCAATACTTGGTCCACTTCTTTTTGTTATCTTCATAAACGATATTGCTGATGAGCTTGAATCTTCTACTCGTCTTTTTGCGGACGATACAGCTCTATTAAAATCCTCATCATCATGTAGAGACATTGAACATGCACTTAACAGCGATTTAGAAAAGATAAATATGTGGGCAAAAAGATGGCTAGTATCGTTTAATCCCAATAAGACTGTAGTGCTCTTCATTTCAAACTTGAATGACAATGGTACAGATTCAGATTTGATTTTTGATTGTAACTTTCTAGATTTTAGTCAATTTCATAGACACCTTGGGGAACCTTTAATTCAAATGCCAATTGGTCTGATCATGTCAATGAAATCTACAATTCTGTTATGAAGAAAATAAATGTATTGCGTAAACTTAAATATACGAGGCGTGATACCCTTTTACAGATTTATAAGTCATTTATACTACCGATTTTAGAATATGGTTGTGAAGTTTGGGATGGTTGCTTTGCAATTGATTCAGATAAGTTAGAAAGGGCACAAAGGGAAGCAGCAAGAATAATTACGGGTTTGCCATCATTTGCAAAAAAGGAATCTCTTTATAGTGAATCAGGTTTGGAAGTACTAAGTGATAGGAGAGCTAGAAGAAAACTTAAATTATTACATAAGATGAAAACTCATGATACTCCTAACTTTCTTTCGAATCTATTACCTCCCACAGTTGGTGAAAATAATCAATATGCTCTAAGAAACAATAACGACTTTTGTATTCCAAACTATCGACTCTCCTCCACTCTCAAGTCTTTCTTACCTTCTACTTTAAGAAACTGGAATAATTTAGATAATGATATTAAGTCATTACCCATTTCTTCTTTTAAGATTGCACTTTCTCAACAAATAGTCTCTCATCGACTAATTTATCTTAGCTATGGTGACAGAAAATTAAATATTTTTCACACCAGATTGAGGCACAAATGTAGCACTCTAAATGACGATCTTTTCCGTTCAAATATAGTCGAAAATTCTCGTTGTACAAACTGTTGAAATCATTGTGAAAATGCTTATCATTATTTCTTAGAATGTCCTAATTATTTAGATGCCCGTACAAAGTTAATTACCTAAATTAATGAGCAAAATCTGGAAATACGCCTTAATTTGCTGCTTTTTGGTGATGAAAATTTGGCTTTGGAGGTAAATTGTAAAATTTTTGAACATGTGCAATCGTATATTAGGTCCAGTGGAAGATTCTGAACATACATATAAGCTTTAAACATACACCAGCTTTTACTACACAATTATTATTAAATTAAAGTAATATTATTTGATTTGTTTAATCTGTATAAGATATCTAAGTCATCATGTATAATATGTTAATTGTGTTATAATGTTAGGAGATGGCTGTTTAAGTTGGAATAACTTGTGCCTGATCCTTTTGTGTTTTACAATAAAATATGTTTAAAGATGCTCCACCGCCGACAGAGCATAAATGATATTCATCATTTGAACAATAATTGGCATTTAATCGTGTATATATAATTAGCACAAAAAATAACATAAAATAATTTAGTTCCTTTGGTGCAATTACTTAGCACAAAAAATAAGTAAAATAAGAAGCATTTTCAAATGGTTAAAAATTTAGAAGAAAATTCGCCTTTTTTGGTGTACATTCATGACACTAAGTAAAGTCCACTGTGGAGTGGACTACTTTTACTTACCTTTAGCGATCTAAGGTGTTTATTCGTGAATCAATATCCAGAATTTGGTTTGTTTTACTCCTCCTCCGTCACTACCTATATATAAAGAGAAAGGCAAAAAGACTTTTCGTACGGTGGCTGAAACACCATAATTACAATAAAACTGATTTGAATTTAAATCTACACATGTATGTTTCATTATCAACGTCATAATTTCAATAAGAAAATTTCAGTAAATCATGTATGATTATTCCACACCATTTTATAATTGCATTAAGTTCTAGATTTGACGGTTCCAATTGACATCAGGGAACAAAATCAGCAATTAATGTAACATACAAAAAATGGTATAATAGAAATTATAAAACTAAGAAGGAAAAAAAAACCAGGGAAATAATAGGGGAAAAAAAACAAAAAAAAACCCAGAGCAAATAATAGTAATACCAAAAACCCACCAGAAACCGTAAAAGCTACATATCAGATGATATTCATAATTTCAAATAACAGTATATTATTGAATTAGACAGTATAAATGACTCTTCTTTTTACAAATCCTCAGGTGTAAGGAAACAAAAACCATTTACGTAAAATCCATCTTTAACTTTTGATATAACGTTGTAACTACCGCATCATATCAAGAAGTTCAAGATGGATTCTACTTGTAGCTGTTTTTTGTTTCAAGGTACCTGATGATTACCAAAAGGCCGAAAATATTTAAAAGAAGAAAAATTGTGATTAAATTTATTCACTTCTAACAGACGATTGGAAAACTAATTTTAACATACTGTGTCCTCTAATGACTTGTTTTGTTATGAACCTCTCAGGTTAAAAGTCAAAAATTTCTTTGAACTAACTTTTTTTCTTCTACATAATATAGATATTTTTAGATATCAGTTCAATTTCAATAAATTTTATTGCAAAAAGAAGCAAAAAGTTTTGACATCAGGTCAAGCTTATTTCCACACAAATCTGATATTGTACAATTTTTTTCCCAACAAAACATGTCAACAGTACACATAACATTATATTATATAAGTGTATTTCCCCAACTCATCAATATAGTAGAAAACAATCTATACGCATCTTCCTGTTTCAGTTATTTATTCTGATATACATTTTAATATATTTGTTCCTTCATTACATTACTGACAACAATGTAAAAAGGTATTAATGTTAAAATGTGTTTAAGGTATCAGTTCATACCTATGTTGAAAACGGACTAAAAATCATATGGTAGTGTGCTTGTTTTTGAACTATAGTGGACCAAGGTTCACTATTTGACACTATGTGGATTTTTACCGAAATTTCACTGTTTTGACCATGCACACGAAAAACGAAATCAATATCTTCCAAATTAGTTATCTGATAACTAAATTTGTTAACATAATTGAAAAAAAAATGTTTATTTAAAATGATAATAACACACAGTCAAACAATTCATTTGCTCAGAATATCGGCATGTTATCTCTAGCTTCTGAATTTTGAAGATTAAAGTATCCCGATTTTCAGAACTTTTGACAGATTCAACGTTTCATACAAAAAGTTTTGATAACAAAATTTCCAAATGTTTGTAACTTAAACGCAAAACAAAAGTGGTCGGTTCTAAAACCGGCATAAATATTGGGTGATAGTGCGCTTGATTTACTGTCCCGATAAAATTTTAGGCATTTTTTATCAACAGGGAATATTAAAAAAAAATTCTACAAACAACATAAGTCTAATGTTTTCCATATATGTCTTATGAACAACTTACTTCCAATAATTATATTTTTTTAAATATTTTTTTAATCACAAAAAGTCTTTGATCAGGGTTGAAACGAAATTTTAACGAGAATGAAACATCATCAGAGAGGATTATTAAGGGTAAATTCCTTCTCGTTCACTTAAGTTTTTACAATGATTTCTCCAACTGTCAATTTTCCATTTCGGGAAAGTTACATTCCTACCATCACCCTTATGAGACATTATCTTATTCGACTCATACACCAATCTCTGAAGAAGGAATTAACAACAGATGTGTACATTTTGTTTCCAATTCGATATAATGAAAACGTGTGTCGCCTCTGTCATCATCTTTATTCCACTTCTAACTAAAAGTTGATAGTACTCGTGTAATTAACCTAGATGTAAGTGTCGTATGGCATCCTTAAATAACTGCGGACCTTGTTTCAGCACCCAAAATCAACTGCCCAGGAAATACTATTTAACTAAGGCTACGGAAAATATTTTTTTTTCTTTTCTAACCTGTCTATAACTGTTCTAATCCTTCCTATAACTTTTCTTACCCTGCCTACAACTGTTCTAACCATTCCTTTAACTTTTCTAACCCAGCCTATAACTGTTCTAATCCTTCCTATAACTTTTCTTACCTCTAATATTTAACCCTAAACTGTTCTGCTTCTAACTAAATGCCTATAATTTCTAACCTTACCTATAACTGTTCTAACCACTAAATTTCTACCGCCATTCCTGTAATTTTTTCTAAGTTTCCCCTGCCTATAAATTTTTAACTTACCTATAAACTTTTCCTATCACCCTGCTTATAACTGTTCTAACCCTTCCTATAACTGTTCTAACCTTTCCTATAACTACCATACTGTTCTAACCCTACCTAAAACTTTTCTTACCCTGCCTAAAAATTCTTACCCTGCCTATGACTGTTCTAACCATTCCTATAACTGTTCTTATCCTTCCTACAACTGTTCTAACCATTCCTTTAACTTTTCTAACCCTGCCTATAACTGTTCTTACCATTCCTACAACTGTTCTAACCAATCCTTTAACTTTTCTAACCATTCCTTTAATTTTTCTTACCATTCCTTTATTTTTTCTTACCATTCCTATAACTGTTCAAATCCTTTCTATAACTCATCTTACCATTCCTTTAACTTTTCTTACACTTCCTATAACTTTTCTAACCATTCATATAACTTTTCTAACCATTCCTATAACTTTCTAACCATTCCTGTAACTTTTCTCACACTTCCTATAACTTTTCGTACCATTCCTATAATTTTTCTAACCCTGCCATTAAATTTTCTAACCCTGTCTATTACTGTTTCACGATATTGGAATTTAATGAAATACTATTCCTTTACATGAGTGTATACTCTCGCTTATTCAAATATATCAAACACACGAGAAAGTGTAGCAGTAATATATTTACCTACTCAATTTGTCAAATCATGCGAGTCTTTAGCCACAAGATTTCTTATAAACATCAATTCTACTGATGAACAAAATCAATTTAAGTAACTTTTTTTCCTTCAAAAATTTGGAAACAAATTCTCATTCCTTGTTAGCATCCCAGCTAAATCCATGTTTGACATATAGATGGCTCCTGTTTGCAACACAACTCCACAACTCTCTTTATCTCAAACCTCTGTTTATGACTAATGTCCAAAACTGCTTTGCTATTCCTAGCAAATAGAGGCCTTTTCATCATTTTTTAGTCTGAAGCAGTGCATAGTCATTTATTCTAAGAGTTTAAATGCATTCGTCAAAATCGTGTTAAAATCTAATAAAATAAAACAACATCTTGATAATAGCTACAAGACTATAAAAAACGGAGAGATTTGAGAGATAGGTGTGTTACGTGAGGCTATTGAGATAAATTCTGGTATATAGGGTGTCGGAGAAGTGAGGTACCGCGGCTGGACATAAAGATTAAGTAATATACATTAAAGCCAGGGTTAAGTGCCAATATAGTACCTGGCAACTACATATTCGAGCATACTTGTAGTCGGGTATTGGCATACTTTAGGGGTATTGGGATACAATTCTCATTAATATAGCTACGGACACATGTGAAATGTGCATTATAGTCTTTAGGATATATGTTAACTTACTGTGGTGGTAATTTCCATTTCAAATCCTATAGCTAGCTGCCACTTGTTAAAGAACAAAGGTTAAATTATAAAGAATTTTAAAGACTTTGTTTATAGGTAAAATAGCACATTGGAATAAAATCTTGATTTTTTGTATTCATTTTCTTAATTTTAGTAAGGTAATAGTTATTTAAAAAAAAACTCCTTTCCTCGCTAACAGACACCTGTTTTGAAAAACAGGGTTTAAATTGCAAAGAATTCTGGAGACTATGTTGATACATTAGTTAAAATGCAGATTCATGATTTTCTTTTCTTTGTGTGTGTTGATTTAATTTTATTTATTTATCTACTTTTCTTTCTTATTACTTTCTTTATTTCCTGTGGCAAATTAATCACAATAAACAACCTACGATGCTAGTTTTCCTATAAAACAATACCAACAAGCGATATTCACAAATATGTTTGCTTTTTTAACTTAATTTATCCATGACGTTTTCTGAGCGTCTCTACGCTGGTCTATAATTTATAAATTGATACTTGCCTTTGTTCAATCACATTTGATTTGATTTTGAATTAATGTTCCTTTAAGAAGGCACAATTATACAGTTTGACTGGTTAGATCTAGTTGTTCTTTTATGAATTAATGACAGATCTAGTTTTTATTTTATTTTCAGATGATCGTGGACAAAACCCTCATACGTCCTTTTACCAACGGGTCAATCAGTCCAACCGTATAAACAAAAGCATCCTTGGTGTAGGATTTATTGTCAATAATGAAACTCAACAACAGGAACAAATGAGGAAGCATATCATCGTCCTCTATAGAGACATCAAAACAAATGACAGGCACACAGCAACTGATACATAACAGGTAATGTATTACAGGTAATCGTTTTAAAAGACAACAGACAAGATCGGGGAGTTAATCAAGAACTGCAGCTGTATCAAACAAAGGGTTATGTCCCTGTAATGTCTTCATGTTTCACTGAGCAAATGGCGCCGTGTAAAAGTTAGATAACAAAAAATAGATACATTATTTTGGAAAAGAATCAATCTAGGGCGATGAAAAGTGTTGTGCAGTCACAAAGTGTCTCAAATTTCAGGACCAATATAAAATGATATTTAACATATTCACGTTTTAGCCAGCATAATTATGTTCATAAACTACTATTTAAAACTCATAGACCGCTAGGTCACGTCAAGCTATAAACACTTGGTCACAAAACATAGGATTTCATCAATATTTGAGCCAGATGTAATTTTCCGTTTGTATGGCCGTGGTCTACACAGTTATAGTAATCAATGCGAGAAAGACTCCAAAAGAAAATCGTTACTTGATGGTCGGATGTGTTCAGCAATGTGTATGAATGCATGTTAACGTCTGGATAGTTTACCTACGATATACTCTAGCACCTGACGAACGTTTAGTTCTTACGTTTTTGACTACCTCAACAAAGAATACTAGGACTTCTAGCGTATAACAGCATACTAAGCTTACCTTCAACGTCTCGGGGGAGTATAAGCTAGGTGCGGCAAGGCTTGTAAGTAGACGTTGAAGAAGATTGAGGAATAGGAATGATGTCATAAACCCGCTTTGATTATAAGTCAGAATCCTTCAGGAACCAGTTTTACTTTGGAGGATGCCACACCTTAACGAATTAAGTACAAAACAAAATATGTCTGGCAGGAGCCTTGATGACATTTCTTAGCATGTGGAATCTCCAGTTTTGGAAACAATCAGCGTTTCATCTTTATCCGTGAAGATACACGATGGTTAAATAGAAATGATTCTCAAGGAGAGAGAATAGGTAGATCTAATAACAAAGGGGTAAATAGCACAAATAAATACAAAAGTTGGGAGATTGTTGAGATGAAACGAAAACGAAAAATGTCACAATCTGAGAACACACCACAGAGGCAGCCGTGTAACTATTTCCCAAAATGATTCTGTAACATACTCTTTAGTAATCTATTGTAAATTCAATCTTGCTCCATATACTTATGTTTCCGCGTGAATTTCTCAAATAGCCGCGTATTAGCAAAAACATAAAGAGAAACCAAAAACAAAGAAATGGTCCACAATTATGGTGGAAGAAAGGGAAAGGAAAGTTCAGGTTAGCAATGCCTAGTATAATACCATGTCCCTTTTTGATGCAATGTATCTGTCTGGCTAATAGAGTAATATCTAACTTTATATCCGCTACTACGTTACACAATGTATTCTTTCATACCTATGGGTATAATACTGCTTGTCTAATGCAATACAATCATGTCGCCTGAGGCAGTATTACATTTCTACTCGTGAAATACAACCTTGTGACGTCACAGCTTCAACAGAATTACTATTTTCACGGTAAAATTTTACCATTTACTATACAAAGATGCAAGCAACGAGATTTGCGTTGAAAATATCACGTAGTTTTCATGTATGGAAAATTGACTTCAAACTTATTTTTCAATATGCGGGTTATCACAGTTGTAAAATTGCAATAAAACTTCGAGGTGTGAAAGAAAAAAATATTCATATTTGAATATGAAGGATAGGGTTATTCTACCATCGAGATCACAAAAATGTTGTAAACCCTTGGTAGCAATAAATTTTTACAGAATTTTGTGACCTTCGGCTAGAATATCCTTATACTTCATATACACATATGAGAGAGTTATATTCCCGTATTGGTTGGTTGATTTTGCTAAACGTCTAAACAGACAAAGTCTTTTAAGGACGACGTCCCCTGAATACGTGATCCTAGGACAAAAGTTAGCTACCACTTTCACTTAAATAATATAAAGATACAATGTGTGATTTCCTTTGATATCAAGAATCGTTGACATTTCAAGATGACACAGACATCCGGAAGTTAATCTCCCGTTTAATCATATATGTCGGTCAGAACAATTTTATTCGACTTCAAATATATAACCGATTAATTGATAACCCGACTTGATAGTTTTCTCATATCAATATATAAATGAAATGTGTTACAAACACTGATAAAATATATACACAACATAGATTTAACTATAAAATTATACTTGAAAGTTCAATGTATTAACAAATAATCATTAGTTTCATGAGTAAAATATTCCTTATGATACGTGTATTGCATATAAGGTGTGTCCGAGACCGAGGTATGCTCGTGTAAATGCATATGCCAAGAATCGGGGGCAAGTGTCAAGATTTTCAAAATCATTCATGACGAAAGCGGTCGTGTTACTATTTATTCTTTTTTTTACTTAAAATATCGGATAAAAGTTGTTTTTTTTTTACAAAAGTGTCATCGGTTTTTGGCATGTTCATCATACATGAGCATATTTTTGAAAATGTTTTAGCATGTTAACATATCCTTCTAACGATCTAATGTCACAAGCATTTTACATTTCTCTTACGATCGACACTTCAATAACATTTTTCGTCACTTAATTATAAAATTTGATTGTCTTAATTGCAATTTCGAGTTATTTCTGAACTTCCCTAATTTTGAACCAGATAAGCAAATACCAATGATGAGGCGGAATGTCGATTAAATCTGATTTTTCCAACTGTATTTCCAGTCTTCAGCGACCAGCGAATTGGAACCAAACTAAAATGCCATGACCTGGAACTTTGGTAAGTAAACATTCTTCACAAAATATCAACGATGTCACATCATACATGTATTGATAATGATAAAATAAAACAGAAAACATTTTATTCAACAAAAATAAAAACTTTATTCTTTTATTTGGCACAACCACATGAAAATCAATTTCATAGTAGTGAGGACAATTAATCATGATTAATATAAAATGTACAGTTTATTCTTGGTTATTTCAAATTAATCATACACATACATATTTCTTTCTCTCCCTCTCCGCATCCATGGTCTTTACAGCGCACATCAAACGCAAATACTGTAAACCAACTAGTTTTCGGGTGCAATTAAGTTTGGCGTATATCGCTAGCTGTTAGAATCCGCAAAAAATACTAGCCATAGAAATGTTCTAAATGCAGGGTCCAGTTTCACGAGCATTCCTTAAAGTCAAGGAATCCCTAGAATTACAATTCCCTATAGGAAAACAATACCGAATTTAAGAAAGGCTCCTTCAGATTTTTAACTAAACTTTTGTAATGCTTTTTCTATGAGGAAATCTAAGCAAAGAAATTCCTTAGAGTTAAGGAGTGTTCGTGAAACTGGGCCCTGTTACAGCAGAACAATCGTAATCGCGAATATAATCGTCCTGAAAATGTTGTTTGGCCTGAAGACGCGGAAATAAATCGCCGCGAAAATAAGCTGGTTCACAGTATATTCAACAAAACTTTGGTTGAATCATTTAATTATTTGGTTGTCTATGATCATAGAAATAATTTTCACTCTCAGTTTAACTGTCGAGTCCTAGTCAAATTAAAATCAGATCCTTTATTCTCACTCCGTTCAGAGAGGATCTGACAACATCCTGCAGAGGTCACGTTCTGGTGACCTTTTAGATTGTTCAATCAAATCACTGCTTTCAAACCCTAGTTTGCAGAGTTTTTTAAAATGCGTTTCGCGTCTGTAGTCATTTTATTCTTGGTTGCAAAATGAGCATATATAGAAGTTAAATGGGTGTTCATACTGTGACAAAAAGGAATAAGGATATGTCTTAATCAGGTTGCTCCACGACCTATATTTCTAAAACAGATGGAAAAGTGTTTGGACCTTGTGTTCACCTCTAACACATTCATACATATCATGAATAAAAAATTTGACTGATGCTGCAGCGATGGATTTGAATACTTGCTCAAAAAGCTTAAATGTGGACGTCAAAGTTACAACCTAGGAACTTAGCTTACAGTTACTAACGTAAGGCAAAATCTTTTTTACGACACTTAATCATATGGCAAGACTTATGGCCGTTACTATGATTGAACACTTGAAAAAATATTTTTTAGGTGAATCGGAAATCTTATGGAGGACCTAGTTAGACGTGATGCTAAACTCAAAGAAGACACATCAAATCATATTTCGTAGCGTTTAAATGAAAATGAAAATGAAATAATGGTTGCTGAAAAAAGAACACAAATTCTTGTAGCCGCTGCCATTAGCACATTGTGATTGGAAGTGCATAAAGGAAATGAAAGTGGAATGTACATCATTTGCATAAACCTTGTACTTACTAGAAATGTGAGTTATTAATTCACGCTTTCTGGGAGTTCTAAAATATCAACATTCCAGTATGTCATTTCAATGTTTTTTGAACGATGACTACAAACTATAAGATATTTGCAATTAAAAGACATGGTGCATTCAATGTATATTTGTGTAGTCATTGTTGTTAGTAATGGGATTGAGTTACATTACAGTGAGCACGTCAATAATGACCACACAAGGGACAAAAAATTGTCTCAATATACACAAGTCAAACCAGGTCAGTTTGGACTCCAGGAAAGTGGCATTCTTTATGCAGAGGTGGTCCCTAGGACAGGTTTGACTGCAGTTAACTTTACATTAGGCATGTTAGGTTCCACTAAAATTCTACATACATGTATACACAATGTACACAGGTTAGAGTTGAACAGGATCATTGTTTAAAGCATAATTCATATGAAATATCAATTTGAAGCGATAATTATTGTAACAATGATAATAAATTATACACAATCTGATTACATAGGCTTTAGATGAATGAACACATGGTTAAAGTTTCTACAGAAAACAAAGATATGGTGCATGATTAACCATGCTGTCAATCATAATTCCTAATTGGCTGATTTGCACTTTTTCGCGTACTATGATTTAGAATAAGTTTTGCTTCCATTCCCCTTTAAACAAAAAAAAAATTCTACCAACATGTCTGTCTACATTTTCTCTCACTCAAACTCACCTACATACACACAGTCAAACCTCAGTACCTAGACGATAAAGCCATGGAAAACCTTGAAACACACAGTATTTGAGTATATCTTAGGCAATACTGATTATACATATGTATGTTTGTTTAGGAGACCTTGACATTATCTTTTCAATAATGTCAAATATAAAATCAAATTTGCATATCACAAATATTAAGGTTATAACACAAAATAATAAAAAAAACAATTTATAACAATTGAATATCTCTTAATAGGGTGAACATTATCTCAAAATCCTTTTGGGTCCAAAGGGAAATCTTAAGTTATATGTGCTGACTTACAATTAAATCCTTTTGGGTCCAAAGGGAAATCTTAAGTTATATGTGCTGTATTTTCTGACTTACAATTAAATCAAGAAGGCTTTTAATAGGTTATTCATCACCAAAAGTTACCAATATTTTGAGAATAACAATACTTTCAATGTGTAAGTTTTAATTTTACAAATACAAATAGGAGCTGAAAATGATATTTGGCAGTACTGCCAAAATAAGTTCAGCAGTATTGCCAAAAATAATTATTTTTACATCTGCATCAATGAGTAATGCGAAGTTGTCTACAATTTCATTTAACATTTGTACAGTACTGTTATTAATTGTAAAGTGATTTATACAATTCATGTATGCTTCCATTTACACATACATGTGGCATAACAACAAAAATTTTACTGGGCATTAGTTATATATGTGTTTTAACTTATGCTTATAAGGCATCATATATGTTTGTCTGTCCATTTGAATGATTTTCTCGGTTTTATTCATTAAACCTATTGTTTTCAATAGATTACAGAAGAAAATATAACATGTCAAAATTTATTTTCGGCCAGTTACGGCACATATAACTTTAAACCAAGAGTAGAGACTTGCCGAATGTTTGACAGCTAACCGCAAGATACAAGATGAGACAAGGTTACTGTGTAGAAATTTACACCATCATATTGGCATCATTGTATTACTGTCATGGTGTCATGACATTATAATATTACATACCACATAAAACAATTATTGAAAATGTGCCAAGATCTGGTATAGCTTGTTTTACAGTTTAAATTGGCGATAGAAAAAAATACTTTAAAGGTCTAGATAGGAAAAAAATGATGAAAACAATGTTTCAAAATTTAAAAAAAGAGAAAACAGTGTTTAATTTAATAAATTGTTTGCTCACAACCCAATCTTTTGTCAATCCATGTTAATAATCTATCCATCGGGTAAAGGCGTATTTAATTCATCTATCAAAATACTATTTTAGACAGAAAAGGTAAAGCAACAGAACGATAAACACAACTGTGCTTTGATCTGTCAAGTTACAGTTATTGTTCTCTTGGAATGGTCTGTTAAAACAACTGTTGTCACAGTTATCCAAGATAAAATTGTGGATACTAGGCTCAGTAGTAGGCTGTAACTCATTAAATAACATAACAACCATCTACATTTTGAGGAATTTGAACGACAAAATATGTTTCTAAAATACAGTGGAGGCTGCCATTTTATCACAACATCCTCAACTTCTGACATCTTGTCATTTTCTACTGATGTCAAACCATTAGGTCACAGTGATTTTTCTGACTGGCACAGCCAATGGAAACCACTTCAGCTCATATTACACTAGTGACACATGCAAAAATATTACATGAGCCAAATCACTGGGTATCAGGGCTTGGTTGTTCTATTAGCTTAATCACTTGATTAGTGAAATTTTCATTTTTCACTTGCTGCAAAGCCTATACCAATGAAGTTTTAAGAATCTTACTATAAACTGTTAAGTCAGTATTAAAAGAAATGTTTTCACCTTGATGTGAACATTGTCGTTAAACTGTGATTCATCTAATCATTCTTTGAACATGAGCCCTAGCAAATTATGTGATAAAAATCTATATCAATGAGTCACTATTACAGCTCACTGACAATTCTCAATCAAAGTCAGACAGATGCTTTGCATGGTAATGATACACCGTAACATTTCAATGGTCACACAATATGTGGTATATGTAACCTGAGACAAAGGAATATAAACATTACAATATCAACAAATTTGTAAACTAAATGCAGTGAGCATATGTTCAGTATACTGTAAAGGCAGCATTTTTTATAATTTTCTCTTGAATCATGCATGATTCCTTTCCAGGATATAAATGTTCAACCAAAGTCACTGATGACAGAATACAATGAAGTATTTAAACAAGGGGTCCAAATGAAGCTTTTCTTCAATTATTGTCTCAGCACATTTGGTCTTACTTACAATACCAACTGGACACTGGCCTTATCTTTACACTGACCAACTGACCACATCCTAATAAGGTGTGTGGTGTAATACTGGACACAAACCAGTTTTCATCAACTTCCTGTCTAACTTGAAATAGATGTGGTGCTATCAAGAAATATCTGTATTTAAGAAATTAGTACACAGTTCCTGTATGGAGGATCTCTTCCATACCACCATTCCTACGGATCCTACACATAGTCCTATCACAAACACTCGTCTCAGGTTCAACCTGGATTTCCTTTTCCTCTTGGCCTTCACTTTATCTGGAGGCGTGTACTGTCCTGACTCCACAACCTGGAAACAATTCAATTTTATATGTTACATTCAATTCCATTGGTTAGAAGTTTGGGGTTACAAACCCTGTGACTTTGGTCAAAGTCATTTTATTAACAAACTAGAATGGATAAAGATATCAGTTTAGTGCAATTGTTTTTAACTTGCTATTAAATCTTATTTAATTGTTTTATCATAAGTAAGATTTCCATTTTTTATCTCCTGTCACACTGCATCCAGATTTCATATAAAAATGCATTACATATATTTTTACTAGTTTGACCTTGGTCAATGTGGTAATTTATTAAATCTCTCATTAAAGTAACCAAACTAGAAATGTTTTAAAGAAGAAAATGGGACATGATGGGACAGTATGGGGCAATGAAGGCAAATTTTAAATACAAGACAGAAAATTCTTTTGATCCACAATGTACTGATCATTACTTACCATATATTCTATTCAAATCTATCTTCCTATAATTATCAGCTTTAACTTTTGGAAGAATTTCTGTAAAATTGTTATTTCTGTTAAGAGGGTGTAAAGCCAACCAAACAAAAACGATGTTTAGAGAATGCCTTTGAACTTTTCTGATTGAATGCCTGTCAAACTGTAATTTTTATTCCCCTCCGAAATTACACCCAAATCGGTGCATCACCATAAGCTATCCATCAGAGTCGGGAAAACTCTTGGTTTCTTGTCTGTAGAGATAGAGTTAAAGACTTTGAGGGAATAATCCATCTGATGATGGACAGCCAGACGGTGATAGACCATACGCTACACACCGCTCGCTATATCAATCCCACCTGGGGCAGACACGGTAAATTGTCCAAACCACCATTTAACGGAGATATTGGCTTTAAATATTATCATGTTGAGATCGAACTTCATTATTGCTTTTTGTTCCAACAGAACTACATAACTTCATATGTCTAGTGTAATGATAAGTAACTTCATTCAATTTTTACACTACCATTGTAGTTATTGTGAAATGATCATGTATTTGAGTGCTTATTATTTCATACAGTGGAACAGACAAATTTTGAAATTGGTTTAATTTATTGAAATGCTGTTCAATTTGAAATGAAATATAATCCCAATTCACACATATTCATTGTCCTTCTTCTTGGTTATATTGAAATCTGGATAATGGTAAAGAATGCAACTCATGTTTTCATGCAGTCACTTGATTCATGACAGATGTTGTAAGCTCTTCAAGCATTTGAATGACCGTGATTTCATTTGATACAATTTTGCTGAATATTTTGCCATTTTAAGTTAAGAATAAATTAGTTTGAAAAATAACAACATTACTAACCACATCAACCTTACACTGCCCTTCAAAAGTTCTGTTATATGTGCAGTTTTACAAATATACCGTACAGAAATATGTAAATCTTGTTAATACAGGCATCAGTATATATTATTTATCAATGTATTTATCTTATCTAAATCATCAATTTATTTTTTGGGAGTTTTCTCAGAAATGATTTGCCAGCAAATTTTAACATATGTACAAATGAAACAGATGTACAAATGCAATAGAACTTTTGGATGTGTGATACTGTTTTAGGTAATCTATGAGCATCATTCTTATCTCATCACAAATTAAAAATATCACCAAAAATAAATTATGAAAAGAAAGAAAGTGCCATTTTAAGAAAGGCCTTGAATACATATGTAAATTCTATTTAACAATACATGTATCATAGTGCATTTTGTTTATATGATTTTTATGTATAGGGTGAAGTTTGGTAATATGAAAATGTTGGTTGTTTATATACAGAAAATGTTTAAAAAATCACTGGTTTTATTTCTTCCAAACCTTGACAGAAGATGGATAACAACATTGTTACTTGATAAAACAAGTAAAAAGAATATTGAACTATGATAATATTTTGATTACCAGCTTATGGAGTGAATATTTTTTAGTTGATACACATCACTGAAGTTATCTATCATAAGTCCCAACACCATGAGTTTATTAAATCCAGCATATTTTGTGATTTTATTAGCACACTATTAGGGTGAATACACTTGATAGTCAGGACCACCATGTAGAATACATTTAAAATTCCTTTTAATCTCTCCAAAATTACATAATATCTAAGTCTGAAAAATCACCTCTATATAGGGTGTTGAATTTAATTAAATAAAACAAAAGCGTTTGAAGATTCATTTTAACTACATTAAACCCTGTTTTTACAGATATAGTAAAACGAAGATTATTTTTCTAGAATAAAATAAAAAAAAAGTGGAAAAAAAACCCTGAGACCACCAGCACAGGATTAAACATAAATAAATCCAATTTAATGACTATAGAAAACAGATGTTTATCATACTACATCACAGAAAAGGTCACACTTGCTCATTTTATATGATGGTAATAAAGATGTTTATTAATAAATAGATCAAATAAAAAACATGGATGTACATGTACATATTGTTTCCTTACAGAACAGTGCATGTTAATATTCCTTTTATCTACTGCAAACAATAGACCATGCAGGTGTTTGATGTATTAAATAGGTGTTTGAGAATTAACCCATTTATCCCTGAGGACACATTTGGACCCTTCTAATTCAAAGACTGGTAGAGTTCATTATGAATTGTCAGGGGTGAATGAATTAACACTTATTAGATACAATGCTGTGCTGGTGTTTTAAGGTTATATGACGATATACAAGTAGATTTATTGCTCATCATATAAAATACCAGTTCCCTCTCATAGGTGGTCCACATGTATACTACTCTTTAAAGTTTATTAGCAGAAAACTATATATAATGCTGAGGGAGGGGGGGGGGGGTGGTAATACCATATACAAGTGTATTAGCACTTTTCTGATTCAACATCATTTCTTAAGCCCCAAATTAATAACTCAGAGATAGATGCTAGTGATCAAATATCAGACACCTTTACCACTATGCCACCACTACACCAATCAATCATAGTCAGGATTCAATACTAAAATAGAGTATATAATACAGAGATCTCACAGGATAAGTACAAGAGCATCCTGTTAACAAACTTTCTTTCACCTTTAAAAATCATTGTTGATGACATCCATTGCAGAGATGAGTTTTCACAAAATTAATTACCTTGATAGCAAAGTTCACCAAAATAAAGCACAAGTGGAAGAAAGTTTGATTACAGTAGATGATTTTGCCTTTAGACTTTGAGTTTATTTACAGTCAATGATTTTATGTACCTTTTGTAACTGTGTGATTTTATTTACAGTCAATGATTTTATGTACCTTTTGTAACTGTGTATTGAGGAGTGTAAGTTCCTTGTCCAGGGCTGTAACGTTCCTACTGGTGTCCTGGGAATGGCTCAGGATCTGGGATGGACTCGTACCATCCTGTACATACAAAACAATGTCTCACTGTCAAAAATGGGATGGACTTAACATCTTGTACATACAAAATGTCACACTGTCAACAAGAGGCCCAGAGGGCCTGTATCGCTCACCTGGTTTTTTGTTAGTAATTATCACAAGACTCTGACAATTAGAAAAATAAGCAAACTTGACTCCCAAAGTTTAATTTTGAATCACAACCATACAATGATGCTATTGATACCATACAAATATGCTATCCAATACATAGGTTCAGAGACAAAGTAATTTATATGAAAGTAGCAGCCTAATTGACCTTTTTGACCTCGTATCTATTGCAGTCTAAGGCCCTGGGGGTCAGCCCTATCATTTGTACAATTTCAAATCCCAACCCTATATACTACCATTGCATTATAAGTGCTCTTCCATTCTTAGTTGCAGAGAAGAAGTCGTTTATATGGAAATAGCTAAATTAACCCCTTTTGACTCCACCCTTCAGGCCCCTGGGGGGTCAGCCCCATCATTTGCAAAATTTTGAATCCAAACCCTATAAGGATGTAACCATTGCATTATGAGCGTAATCCCATGTTAAGTTGCAGAGAAAAAGTCATTTATATGGAAATTGACCACTTTTGACCCCGCCCCTCAGGCCCCCGGGGGTCAGCCCTATCATTTGCACAATTTTGAATCCCCACAATATAAGGATGCTACCATTGTATTATGGGTGCTATACCATGCTTAATTTCAGAGAAGAGGTCGTTTATATGAAAATAGCCAAATTGGTCCCTTTTAACCCCGCCCCTCAGGCCCCCAGGGGGTCAGCCCCATCATTTGCACAATTTGGAATCCCCACCCTATAAGGATGCTACCATTGCATTATGGGTGCTATACCACGCTTAGTTGCAGAGAAGAAGTCATTTATATGGAAAAAGCCAAATTGACCCCTTTCGACCCCGCCCCTCAAGCCCCCAGGGGGGGTGGGGGGTGGGGGGTCAGCCCTATCATTTGCACAGTTTTGAATCCCCACCCTATAAGGATGCTACCATTGCATTATGGGTGCTATACCATGCTTAGTTTCAGAGAAGAAGTCATTTCTATGGAAATAGCCAAATTGGCCCCTTTTGATCCCGCCCCTCAGGCCCCCGGGAGGTCAGCCCCATTATTTGTACAATTTTGAATCCCCACCCTATAAGGATGCTACCATTGCATTATGGGTGCTATCCCATGCTTGGTTTCAGAGAAGAAGTCGTTTATATGAAAATAGCCAAATTATTGACCCCTTTTGACCCCGCCCCTCAGGCCCCCCGGGGGTCAGCCGCATCATTTGTACAATTTTGAATCCCTACCCTATAACGATACTACCATTGCATTATGAGTGCTATATCTTGCTTAGTTTCAGAGAAGAAGTCGTTTTATGGAAATAGCCAAATTGACCCCATTTGACCCCGCCCCTCAGGCCCCCGGGGGGTCAGCCCCATCATTTGTACAATTTTGAATCCCCACCCTATAAGGATGCTACCATTGCATTATGGGTGCTATCCCATGCTTGGTTTCAGAGAAGAAGTCGTTTTATGGAAATAGCCAAATTGACCCCTTTTGGCCCCGCCCCTCAGGCCCCGGGTGATCAGCCCCATCATTTGTACAATTTTCAGTTAGTATCCCATAAGGATGCTACCAGTCAAATTTTGTTGAAATCCGACCAGCGGTTATGGAGAAGAAGTCGATTGTTGACGGACGACGAACGCTGGACGACGGACGCTGCGGTATCCCATAAGCTCACCTCGGTCCTTCGGACCAGGTGAGCTAAAAAAGGGAGATGTGACCAACCTGTACATACAAAATGTCACACTGTCAAATCCGGAAATGTGTTAACTATCTGGAGGCTGTTTCTACTACTCACTTGGGGTACAGTAGAGCATTTTTTAATATTCAATGATGACTTTTTTTCCACTTCAACAAATTTTATTGACATACATGATGACAATTTAGTCTAAAAGAAAGTGTAGGTCTGTGTTATATTTACTTTTTCATTTACTACTACAGAACATTCCTGACTGAGATTCAATAAAATTTCCAAGGAGAAGGGACTTTTCAGAAATCAACAATCAACAATTACTTTTAAGGCTACAATAGGTTTGTGATAACATACTTCACAAAGAATATATATTAGAGAGTGAAGGAATGGTCTGAATTTTTACTTTTGGAATCATGACCAAGGACTTTGTATGCCATGCTAATAAACATCTGTAATAGAATGACACATCAAATGATAGTTTTAATATAGTGAACATGTAGATTTAAGCTCGGGATTTGTTGGCTAAATCAGAAGTGTTTACACCAGAAATTCTCAAAATTAAATCAGAAACAAACTTCATAAAAATATTATAAAGTTATTTAGAAATTAAAAACAAAGTTTAAAAGCAGCTGGTATTTTGAGTCATAATCTTCAAAACCAGAAGCCCTGATCGGGTCATTATACAACTAATTTTCTCCAAACAGGATCCTAACTCTGTGATATTCAATTTACCTAACGATGTCGGTACAGATATTAGGAGGGGCCAGTATACGTGGCCGGAATTGGTAGCAGGATTGTATAGATCAGATATAATTGATTGCTTCGTATCAGGTTATTAGGTTTCCACAGAAAACAGGAGCAAGATTTTGGCACCAAACTCCTGAGTTGTGATATTCCAAAGTACAGTTTGGTTTGATTATGGGTCATTAAGGGCGTGCCAGGTCTATATAGTGGAGGAAAGACGGAGTATCCAGAGAAAAACCACCAACCATGTCAGAACATCTCAACCACTTGGCCACAGTGTCTAGTATAGAGTTGTATTACATATGATAATTGTCCTAACAAATGCCTGTAACAAATGCCTATCATTATTTGACCATGTGATATTAGCTATATATAGTTTCACCCACTTTGGCCAGTCTGGGGTCAGAAAATTGTGTCCATTTTGTAATGACGGTGTTCCTTGCTGTATGCCTGTACAAATCAAAATTAAACAACATCTATGGTATTCAAAAATCATATGTCCAGAAGAATAATTTCTTTTCTTTTTACAAGTGAAAATTGCCATTAACTTTTATCCATTATAATATTCAATGAATGTATTTTCAGGCCGTTTTTTTTTTTTTTTATTTTAAAACTGTATGATTTTTTTTAATAGTAGGAAGTGTATTTCTTGAGAAATGTATGTATGTTTGTTGTCCTGAAGAAGCCACGAGAGGCCGAAACTTGAAGACGATTATAATATATCTAACAAACCTACCCCAAAGCTGTTGTGATTTATATTCTTAACTCCATTTTCTTAGGAAATTTAGTACTTTCTAAAAGCTTTCTTTTTAAATCAACATGCAAAATTTTGTGTCCACTACCCTTATGGTACATGTAATTAAAACCATATTTTTTTAAAAATAGATTAACCAAAGGATATTCCTATTTTCCTAGTTTCTTTAGAGAATTTCCATACAAGATATGTCTAATGTCTATAAACTTACCTGGATTTCTAGAAATTGAGGTTGAGAAGATATCTGCTCTCGGATGAAACCAATAGTCGATGAGATATACTTAATGTGTTTACATATATTGGCTACCATGGCAACAGAATCAGCACAGCTACAAAGGAAACAACACCATATTGAGGTAACAATGTAAATTATACAATGTATATCAAAAGATTAAATTATCTTCAATATCCCACAGGAACTAGCTTATATAACCCACTTCATTCCCTTCAACAACTCAACTTACTCAAACAATTCAAATCAACTCCTTTATGGATGTACAAATGAAAGAAGTATAATATCACAGGTTTTACTGTACAATAGTGTCAGTTCAGTATAACAAGGTTTTATTGTACAATAGTGACAGTATAACAAGGTTTTACTGTACAATGGTGACAGTATAACAAGGTTTTACTGTACAATGGTGACAGTATAACAAGGTTTTACTGTACAATGGTGTCAGTATAACAAGGTTTTACTGTACAATGGTGACAGTATAACAAGGTTTTACTGTACAATGGTGTCAGTATAACAAGGTTTTACTGTACAATGGTGTCAGTATAGCAAGGTTTTACTGTACAATGGTGACAGTATAACAAGGTTTTACTCTACAATGGTGTCAGTATAGCAAGGTTTTACTGTACAATGGTGTCAGTATAACAAGGTTTTACTGTACACAATGGTGTCAGTATATAGCAAGGTGTTTTACTGTACAATGTTGACAGTATATAACAAGGTTTTACTGTACAATGGTGACAGTATAACAAGGTTTTACTGTACAATGGTGTCAGTATAACAAGGTTTTACTGTACAATGGTGACAGTATAACAAGGTTTTACTGTACAATGGTGTCAGTATAACAAGGTTTTACTGTACAATAGTGACAGTATAACAAGGTTTTACTGTACAATGGTGTCAGTATAGCAAGGTTTTACTGTACAATGGTGACAGCATAACAAGGTTTTACTGTACAATGGTGTCAGTATAGCAAGGTTTTACTGTACAATGGTGACAGTATAACAAGGTTTTATTGTACAATAGTGACAGTATAACAAGGTTTTACTGTACAATGGTGACAGTATAACAATGTTTTACTGTACAATAGTGACAGTATAACAAGGTTTTACTGTACAATGGTGACAGTATAACAAGGTTTTAGTGTACAATGGTGATGTAACTAACAAGGTTTTACTGTACAATGGTGACAGTATAACAAGGTTTTACTGTACAATGGTGACAGTATAACAAGGTTTTACTGTACAATGGTGTCAGTATAACAAGGTTTTACTGTACAATGGTGACAGTATAACAAGGTTTTACTGTACAATGGTGACAGTATAACAAGGTTTTACTGTACAATAGTGACAGTATAACAAGGTTTTACTGTACAATGTGACAGTATAACAAGGTTTTACTGTACAATAGGTGACAGTATAACAAGGTTTTACTGTACAATGGTGACAGTATAACAAGGTTTTAGTGTACAATGGTGACAGTATAACAAGGTTTTACTGTACAATGGTGTCAGTATAACAAGGTTTTACTGTACAATGGTGACAGTATAACAAGGTTTTACTGTACAATGGTGACAGTATAACAAGGTTTTACTGTACAATAGTGACAGTATAACAAGGTTTTACTGTACAATGGTGACAGTATAACAAGGTTTTACTGTACAATAGTGACAGTATAACAAGGTTTTACTGTACAATGGTGACAGTATAACAAGGTTTTACTGTACAATGGTGACAGTATAACAAGGTTTTACTGTACAATGGTGACAGTATAACAAGGTTTTACTGTACAATGGTGACAGTATAACAAGGTTTTACTGTACAATGGTGACAGTATAAACAAGGTTTTACTGTACAATGTGACAGTATAACAAGGTTTTACTGTACAATGGTGTCAGTATAACAAGGTTTTACTGTACAATAGTGACAGTATAACAAGGTTTTACTGTACAATGGTGACAGTATAACAAGGTTTTACTGTACAATGGTGTCAGTATAACAAGGTTTTACTGTACAATGGTGACAGTATAACAAGGTTTTACTGTACAATGGTGACAGTATAACAAGGTTTTACTGTACAATAGTGACAGTATAACAAGGTTTTACTGTACAATAGTGACAGTATAACAAGGTTTTACTGTACAATAGTGACAGTATAACAAGGTTTTACTGTACAATGGTGACAGTATAACAAGGTTTTACTGTACAATGGTGACAGTATAACAAGGTTTTACTGTACAATGGTGACAGTATAACAAGGTTTTACTGTACAATGGTGACAGTATAACAAGGTTTTACTGTACAATGGTGACAGTATAACAAGGTTTTACTGTACAATAGTGACAGTATAACAAGGTTTTACTGTACAATGGTGTCAGTATAACAAGGTTTTAATGTACAATAGTGACAGTATAACAAGGTTTTACTGTACAATGGTGACAGTATAACAAGGTTTTAGTGTACAATGGTGACAGTATAACAAGGTTTTACTGTACAATGGTGTCAGTATAACAAGGTTTTAGTGTACAATGGTGTCAGTATAAAAGGTTTTTACTGTACAATGTTGACAGTATAACAAGGTTTTACTGTACAATAGTGACAGTATAAACAAGGTTTTACTGTACAATAGTGACAGTATAACAAGGTTTTACTGTACAATAGTGACAGTATAACAAGGTTTTACTGTACAATAGTGACAGTATAACAAGGTTTTACTGTAGAATGGTGACAGTATAACAAGGTTTTATTGTACGATGATTGTCAGTATATAACAAGGTTTTGCTGTACAATGGTGAGAGTATAACAAGGTTTTACTGTACAATGGTGACAGTATAACAAGGTTTTACTGTACAATAGTGACAGTATAACAAGGTTTTACTGTACAATGGTGACAGTATAACAAGGTTTTATTGTACAATGGTGACAGTATAACAAGGTTTTACTGTACAATGGTGACAGTATAACAAGGTTTTGCTGTACAATGGTGACAGTATAACAAGGTTTTACTGTACAATGATGACAGTATAGCAAGGTTTTACTGTACAACGGTGTCAGTATAGCAAGGTTTTACTGTACAATGGTGTCAGTATAGCAAGGTTTTACTGTACAATAGTGACAGTATAACAAGGTTTTACTGTACAATAGTGACAGTATAAACAAGGTTTTACTGTACAATAGTGTGTCAGTATAGCAAGGTTTTACAGTACAATAGTGACAGTATAAGAAGGTTTTACTGTACAATGGTGTCAGTATAGCAAGGTTTTACAGTACAATAGTGACAGTATAACAAGGTTTTACTGTACAATGGTGACAGTACAGCAAAGTTTTACTGTACAATGGTGTCAGTACAACAAGGTTTTACTGTACAATAGTGACAATATAAACAAGGTTTTACTGTACAATGGTGTCAGTATAACAAGGTTTTACTGTACAATAGTGTCAGTATAACAAGGTTTTACTGTACAATAGTGACAGTATAACAAGGTTTTACTGTACAATGGTGACAGTATAACAAGGTTTTACTGTACAATAGTGACAGTATATCAAGGTTTTACTGTACAATGATGCCAGTATAGGTTTTCTTGGTTTTTCTATGTTATTGAAAACAAAAAAGACAAGAAGTTAGAAATGTTTAACACGTACAATACAAGTACAGAACAATTTGTTTGTCTTGTTAAGAGAACAGCGATGGAATCAAATGAAGTGTTGAAGTGTGTGTTGAAGTTAAGGAAATGGTTTGTTTAATTCTACATGCGAAAGCACATGTTACAGGCCTATATATACCTGAACGGGATTGTGTGACCCTGAACAAGTCTAGTTAGCTTCATCTACTTTTCTACAATGTGTCTATAGCACATTCATCCCTGAAAACACGTTTAGAGTCTTCTAAATCAAAGACTTAATTGACCAGTCCATTATGAAATGTTGGGTATGAATGGGTTAAATTTCAACCATGAACAAATTTTTTAACTCTTTTAATTTTACAACTGTTTTCTTTATTGCAATATCTGTGAGTGTATATTAAAGTTTGCTTTTATTAATGTTTTTTAAGAATGAGAAAATACCCAGAATAAAACTGAAATCTTTTTGTACCTGTTAATAGTGAAAAACACACAGTTTCAAACAAACCCCAACCTAACATACCCAGAATAAAACTGAAATCTTTTTGTACCTGTTAATAGTGAAAAACACACAGTTTCAAACAAACCCCAACCTAACATACCCAGAATAAAACTGAAATCTTTTTGTACCTGTTAATAGTGAAAAACACACAGTTTCAAACAAACCCCAACCTAACATACCCAGAATAAAACTGAAATCTTTTTGTACCTGTTAATAGTGAAAAACACACACAGTTTCAAACAAACCCCAACCTAACATACCCAGAATAAAACTGAAATCTTTTTGTACCTGTTAATAGTGAAAAACACACAGTTTCAAACAAACCCCAACCTAACATACCCAGAATAAAACTGAAATCTTTTTGTACCTGTTGATAGTGAAAAACACACAGTTTCAAACAAACCCCAACCTAACATACCCAGAATAAAACTGAAATCTTTTTGTACCTGTTAATAGTGAAAAACACACAGTTTCAAACAAACCCCAACCTAACATACCCAGAATAAAACTGAAATCTTTTTGTACCTGTTAATAGTGAAAAACACACAGTTTCAAACAAACCCCAACCTAACATACCCAGAATAAAACTGAAATCTTTTTGTACCTGTTAATAGTGAAAAACACACAGTTTCAAACAAACCCCAACCTAACATACCCAGAATAAAACTGAAATCTTTTTGTACCTGTTAATAGTGAAAAACACACACACAGTTTCAAACAAACCCCAACCTAACATACCCAGAATAAAACTGAAATCTTTTTGTACCTGTTAATAGTGAAAAACACACAGTTTCAAACAAACCCCAACCTAACATACCCAGAATAAAACTGAAATCTTTTTGTACCTGTTAATAGTGAAAAACACACAGTTTCAAACAAACCCCAACCTAACATACCCAGAATAAAACTGAAATCTTTTTGTACCTGTTAATAGTGAAAAACACACAGTTTCAAACAAACCCCAACCTAACATACCCAGAATAAAACTGAAATCTTTTTGTACCTGTTAATAGTGAAAAACACACAGTTTCAAACAAACCCCAACCTAACATACCCAGAATAAAACTGAAATCTTTTTGTTACCTGTTAATAGTGAAAAACACACAGTTTCAAACAAACCCCAACCTAACATACCCAGAATAAAACTGAAATCTTTTTGTACCTGTTAATAGTGAAAAACACACAGTTTCAAACAAACCCCAACCTAACATACCCAGAATAAAACTGAAATCTTTTGTTAATAGTGAAAAAAAAACACACAGTTTCAAAAAACACAACCCCAACCTAACATACCCAGAATAAACTGAAATCTTTTGTTAATAGTGAAAAACACACAGTTTCAAATCTTTAACATACCCAGAATAAACTGAAATCTGTTTGTAATAGTGAAAAACACACAGTTTCAAACAAACCCCAACCTAACATACCCAGAATAAAACTGAAATCTTTTTGTACCTGTTAATAGTGAAAAACACACAGTTTCAAACAAACCCCAACCTAACATACCCAGAATAAAACTGAAATCTTTTTGTACCTGTTAATAGTGAAAAACACACAGTTTCAAACAAACCCCAACCTAACATACCCAGAATAAAACTGAAATCTTTTGTACCTGTTAATAGTGAAAAACACACAGTTTCAAACAAACCCCAACCTAACATACCCAGAATAAAACTGAAATCTTTTGTACCTGTTAATAGTGAAAAACACACAGTTTCAAACAAACCCCAACCTAACATACCCAGAATAAAACTGAAATCTTTTTGTACCTGTTAATAGTGAAAAACACACAGTTTCAAACAAACCCCAACCTAACATACCCAGAATAAAACTGAAATCTTTTTGTACCTGTTAATAGTGAAAAACACACAGTTTCAAACAAACCCCAACCTAACATACCCAGAATAAAACTGAAATCTTTTTGTACCTGTTAATAGTGAAAAACACACAGTTTCAAACAAACCCCAACCTAACATAATGTTCTGTTTTTTCCTGATGTTACTGTAGGTCAACATGTCTTTATTTTTTTCCCTCATGCCTACACTTGTGTGTTCTTCTGTCATATTGCCTTGTCTGTGTGTCAGATTCGAAAACTGCTTTAGCTTTACATTGTTTTTGTATTATCTAACAGAAAGACTAATTCACATTCAAGTTTTCTCGAGGAGCCATTCCAAGTATAAACCTTGAATTGGTACACTTCCACTCCACATTTCAAGTGCAGGTTGCTATAAAAGTGTCACTTCCTAATTACAACTCGCCAACAGGTGTCACCACCGTAGCCAAGCCGTTGTGAGGTGATGAGGATGTTTAGACGGCACTAACTTGCCCCAACCGTTTTCTAATGACAAGAAATTGGTCTACATCCAACGTACCCCACAAGCTCAATCCGACGTATGTACATCTATCTACAATCCACAAGTCTGGGCCTATAAAGCTACGGATTCACAGTATTTACAGTCATTGATCCTGATAAGGTTGGGGCCACAAGTGACAGCAAATTAACCCTTGACATTTAATTACGGTATGGTGGATTTTTTTCTGGGTGAAATTATTTCCAACATTCTGTAAGGAAATCCTAGAAATGAAAGGCCAAGGGCAGTGAATGAAAGGGGAGACAACTCAGGAATAAGGTGTAGACAAAGTATCACTGCTATCTTTATTTTAGTCTACACTTTTTGGGTGGAAGAATGGCAGTTTTTATAAGGAGACTCATAACAGAATGGTGATTTTGTCACAAAAAACAAAGTATTTAATTAGCCCATATCTTAATAAATATCATGATTAGTCCCAGTTATAAAAGTAATCATTAAAAGCATTGAAATACACTAAACTTTGATAACTATGACAACTTTTAATTACGAAAAAAAACTTTAAAAAAAACTAACAAATTTCGAAATATTCCCATTACCAGAAGATACTGTGATAGATTGAAGGTACATTTTTAAATAGAAATACCAGAATCTTAATCAAATAACTTAACTTTTTTTTATTTCTAAGAATGAATATTCAATGACTTAACTGTCATGTTTTTCACTTCATGGGACTCAGATCTATCATCTTGTAATGAGATAACCTGTTTCTCTTGTTACCCACTTTTGAAAAATGATAACTAATTTTATAATAACAACTCATTATCAAAATAGCTTGACACACAAAAACTGGTTAAGAAATTACTGTGGGTTTGTGGGTTTTATTAGTTTAATGCATATTAACAGCCAGGGTAATGTAAGGACGTGCCAGGTTTGTTTGGGGAGGAAAGCTGGAATACCCAGAGAAAAACCACCGACCAGCAGTCAGTACCTGGCAACTGCTGCACATGGGGTTCGAAGTCGCATCCCAGAGGTAGAAAGCTTGTGGTAATATGTTGGGACATCTTAACCACCGCAGCCCCCCCAAAATGAATGTAAGGAATATAAACTTTTATTCTAAAAACTCTGCTCTCCAGAACTACATGATTTCCTAGCCCGAGATACTCTGGCCCTGACACCAGACTTAGACATTATGACAGATAGATGTCTGGTTTAGGGCCAGAGCGCAGTAGTACTCGAAAACCTGGAATAAGCCGACACCGTTTGGTATCGGGCCAGGTACTCTCCGATTCAGACTACTTACAAAATATTACCACCGAGAATCGCCACTTACCTTGGTCTTTTCAACAAATGAATAATTTACCTACTCATAGCCATTAATTTCATCACGCATGCACGTTCTATTGTGTCAACACAGTAGTTTCTTTTCCGCAACTTTAAATTTCCCTCGTCGTCGTCGCCATTTTCTCGTAGTATGCAAATCATCTTTAATCTCGACGGATTGCTATATTTGGGTAGATCTGATATTCATTTGTTGTATAGACTAAGGTTAGTGGTGTTTCTCGGTGGTCAGTCTGAATCGGAGAGTACCTGGCCCGATACAAAACGGTGTCGGCTTATTCCAGGTTTTCGAGTACTACTGCGCTCTGGCCCTAAACCAGACATCTATCTGTCATAATGTCCAAGTCTGGTGTAAGGGCCAGAGTATCTCGGGCTACATGATTTCCAAGCAAATGATTGTAATACAATTCTTTAGTTGGGTTTAAGAAAGACAACTCTTCATCATTTGCTGAGGAGATAATTGCCTTGATTTATGATTACCAGAGTAATCTCCCTTCTATAGTATTCTCTTCTATTCAGAAAAGTGGATGTTTGATACTGTGGCCTGAAATGAGGCTACAACACCAAACATATGCCTCATATGCCTAAGATTTCCTGGGTAATCTTATGTTAACAATGAAGATTCACTTAGAGTTGCTAATGATACAATACTGTTTCACATCAATTTGATGCTTACTACATTGGACAATTTTGAAAATGTTTGCCGTGTTTACATATAGAAACAGCGACATCGCGATGTTAAAATCAAAATGTGACACTTGAATGTCCCACACACGAGTAAATGAACACTAACTGGCAACAACTTTTTCACAATGTCTATACAGCTTTTATGATTACTTACTATATATCTATGATAAAGATTCCTAAATAACATCATTTCAAATGTTGTATTGTGTGTTGTCGGTATTTCCCCATCTGGCATAAAACGAAAGTAGCGATCAAAAGAACCGTCCGCCTTTTTGTGTATGTGTGAAAGGAGCGGGTTGGTGTGACTTGTAAATAGTGTTAAATACGGTCTCTCTCACTCAGCTGACGGAGCATGCTTCTTTGGCTCAGTCGGTAGAGCCGTGGATTTCCACGCCGGAGACCGGGTTCGATTCCTGGTCAGGGCACTCGACAGGAATGTGTATTTTCCCTGTTCTTCTACATTGGCGCCCAACTAAATAACCCATGGTAGGTGGTTAAAGAGTCTCAGGTTGAGATTTAGGAAATCTCAAGAAAAACGGGGGAGTAGTGTAAAAGGAGCGGGTCGGTGTGACTTTGTAAATAGTGTTAAATACGGTTTCTCTCACTCAGCTGACGGAGCATGCTTCTTTGGCTCAGTCGGTAGAGCCGTAGATTTCCATGCTGGAGACCCGGGTTCAGATTCCTGGTCGGGGCACTCGACAGGAATGTGTATTTTCCCTGTTCTTCTACATATGTATAATAAAATGCCAAAATTCTGTGAAACAGACACATTTAAACAATGTTAAATACTTTGGCGCATACATTTCTTCATTATTATGTAATTACAAATATTAACCTGACTTAAAAATGTAAGTTGGTTATAGTAAGTTTCAGAAAAATTTGAAAATAAAAGCAAGATGAATATAGTTGAAGTCTGAAAAAACACATCTAAAAAACATCCAGCGTCCTTATTAGGGAAAACACGATATTAACAATAAGTAAATAACGGTTGCGACTCTACAAAATTATCAATCTCATCTTACATTCCCATTTTAAAAATTAAAAGTTGTTTCACAAAGGCAGTGGGACTTTATAAATTAACATGCACCAACAGCACATGTTGTGCGACACTTCCACAAAAACTTCTAGGGCAAGACTAATAACTACTTCTATACAGAATGTGGAAAGAATGCAAAAAGATTTAAATAGCTAAATAGTGATAGACTGACCTGATGTGTTTGGCCTGTACTGAAGGTATACTGCTTTTCTAATAACTAAACAGTGACAGACTGACCTGATATGTTTGGCCTGTACTGAAGGTATACTGCTTTTCTAATAACTAAAACAATGACAGACTGACCTGATGTGTTTGGCCTGTACTGAAGGTATACTACTATTCTAATAACTAAACAGTGACAGACTGACCTGATGTGTTTGGCCTGTACTGACGGTAATACTGCTATTCTAATAACTAAACAGTGACAGACTGACCTGATGTGTTTGGCCTGTACTGAAGGTAAACTGCTATTCTAATAACTAAACAGTGACAGACTGACCTGATGTGTTTGGCCTGTACTGAAGGTAAACTGCTATTCTAATAACTAAACAGTGACAGACTGACCTGATGTGTTTGGCCTGTACTGAAGGTATACTGCTATTCTAATAACTAAACAGTGACAGACTGACCTGATGTGTTTGGCCTGTACTGAAGGTATACTGCTATTCTAATAACTAAACAGTGACAGACTGACCTGATGTGTTTGGCCTGTACTGAAGGTAAACTGCTATTCTAATAACTAAACAGTGACAGACTGACCTGATGTGTTTGGCCTGTACTGAAGGTATACTGCTATTCTAATAACTAAACAGTGACAGACTGACCTGATGTGTTTGGCCTGTACTGAAGGTAAACTGCTATTCTAATAACTAAACAGTGACAGACTGACCTGATGTGTTTGGCCTGTACTGAAGGTAAACTGCTATTCTAATAAACTAAACAGTGACAGACTGACCTGATGTGTTTGGCCTGTACTGAAGGTATACTGCTATTCTAATAACTAAACAGTGACAGACTGACCTGATGTGTTTGGCCTGTACTGAAAGTTAAATTGCTATTCTAATAACTAAACAGTGACAGACTGACCTGATGTGTTTGGCCTGTACTGAAGGTAAACTGCTATTCTAATAACTAAACAGTGACAGACTGACCTGATGTGTTTGGCCTGTACTGAAGGTATACTGCTATTCTAATAACTAAACAGTGACAGACTGACCTGATGTGTTTGGCCTGTACTGAAGGTATACTGCTATTCTAATAACTAAACAGTGACAGACTGACCTGATGTGTTTGGCCTGTACTGAAGGTATATGCTATTCTAATAACTAAACAGTGACAGACTGACCTGATGTGTTTGGCCTGTACTGAAGGTATACTGCTATTCTAGTAACTAAACAGTGACAGACTGACCTGATGTGTTTGGCCTGTACTGAAGGTATACTGCTATTCTAATAACTAAACAGTGACAGACTGACCTGATGTGTTTGGCCTGTACTGAAGGTAAACTGCTATTCTAATAACTAAACAGTGACAGACTGACCTGATGTGTTTGGCCTGTACTGAAGGTATACTGCTATTCTAATAACTAAACAGTGACAGACTGACCTGATGTGTTTGGCCTGTACTGAAGGTATACTGCTATTCTAATAACTAAACAGTGACAGACTGACCTGATGTGTTTGGCCTGTACTGAAGGTAAACTGCTATTCTAATAACTAAACAGTGACAGACTGACCTGATGTGTTTGGCCTGTACTGAAGGTATACTGTTTGGCCTGTACAAAGGTAAGTGATGTGGTTTGGCCTGTATGGAAGGTATACTGCTATTCTAATAACTAAACAGTGACAGACTGACCTGATGTGTTTGGCCTGTACTGAAGGTATACTGCTATTCTAATAACTAAACAGTGACAGACTGACCTGATGTGTTTGGCCTGTACTGAAGGTATACTGCTATTCTAATAACTAAACAGTGACAGACTGACCTGATGTGTTTGGCCTGTACTGAAGGTAAACTGCTATTTTCCCATTCCTTTTTATGAACTCCATGTATTCCATCTAAGATCTTCTTCCGCACACCAATCTGATGTATGCCCATCTAAAAAGAATAAAAGGCACATTCTTATTGCATAAGGTTGACGGACCATGGACAACAGACGACAGACAAAAAACAATTTGAATAGCTCACCATCTGATTCTGGTGGCTTCTTTGTCTGTTATTTGTATTTCAGGTTGAATAGATATTTCAAATAATCACGGGAAATATAAGATAATATATCAATGAAGATTTCCTTTGTTACCTTTATAAGATCATCATCAGTCATCCGTAGAAATGTAGCGAAGTCCACTTGCTGTCCACGGAATAGCGAGATAAAGCTACTGAGGTCAAGGCCACCCAGGAACAACTCCAGCTCTCCACACTTTGTGTACCTGGTAAATAAAATTTATGTGGCCTTAACTCAATTCACCCATGATTCACACATTAACAGTCCATTCTGAAATTTCAGGGGTGGATAACCTAGAAATAACTCCAATGATCTTCCTATGAAACTTTATAAATAATTATTTCCTAGAAGAATCTTAACACTCTCAATATTGACTGATCTCAGAATTTTCTTTGTATGATATTTACTCTCTTTTTCCCTCTATTTATGTTTTTCCTTTTTAATTAACTGATAAAAATTGACAATTACAATGAATGGAAAACCTAATGAACAAGAATTATTGTCAAAGAATTTGTAAACATCAATTCACTCACCCTTCCTCCACTACAGGTACTTCAGAGTCCGCTGCCACATGGTCAAGATGAGCAGGCAGAGGAGCTCGGAATGTGGGGAGCCCATTGTTTGGCATGGCTATAGTTTGTTGGACTGATCCTCGGCCCAATAGTGTAAGAATCTGAAAAAAAATGTTGGCAATATTTCTATATAAAGGTTACTGTGTATAAAAAAAAGCATTTGATATAGTCAACCTGTCAATAAAGACGACTAAAGAGACAGAAAAAATAGTCTTTAAAGCTATGTGATCTTTATACGCAAGTTTAATGGTGTTGACATTGGTTATTTGGGACCTTAAAAAGTGGTCTTTTTTAAACAGGTTGTCTTAATACAGAGGTGGTCACTAAGGCAGGTTTTACTGTACTCATCTAAAATTGCCTCTTAACACTTAGGTGCAAGGCCGAACTTTTTTTCTTCTTTTTTTTCCCGGAAATTTGATGGTTGATATCTTTTAGGTATGAGGTTTTTTGAAACTTAGTAAGTCCAGGTTCATATCTTTAGTTTCCCTGTAACTCAATAAGGTCTGTAGATACCTTTCTGATACATATCCGTAACATTTCTTGCAACTCATTTAGACAAGGCTCTGATTTCTCGAAATGAAAGTGCAGACTTCAGTTAAAACTGAAGTTTTTCTCCTTATGTGACTTTTAAAATTGTGATTTTTTCTTTCTTTCTTTTTTTGACTTTATAGTCAGTATTGAGAAATCAGGGCTAGTTCATACCTTTGAATTCTCCTGTAACTCAGCTAGTTCTAAAGCAGTGGTATTATCACAATGTTTTTTCCTTGGGTCAGCCTTGTTGTCCAGTAGGAATTTGACTGACTCATCCTTGTTCTTGCTGATAGCCCAGCTCAGGGCCTGAGGTAGAGACATAACATGTCACCAAAACAAATGTAGGTAAAGAAATCTCATTGACCAAAGTCTGTATGGAATTTGAAACTTGTCAACCAAATATTGTGTATACAATTATATATGGAAAGCTCACTGATCAAACATTGTGTATGTATGGAGTTCTCATCAACAGAGATGGAGTTAGGTAAGGAAATCACATAGTGTGGATATATTTTAATATAGACATCAAACTATCTCATTGAAAATGATCAAAAGTTATAAATACACTAATACTGAATTACAGTGTCAGCAATTACCATTAGGATTAAACTGACACAATATTAGGCACGTGAAAATAATATATATATATATATTTAAGCATTAAACTTTCATCCTATGGCATCTATATAGACCATAGATGCAATAGGAAGATAGCTTAATGCTTATATTTACATTATCAACTAATTTTACGGTCTCTGCATTAACATTGTTTGAGCTAGACCAGGAAAACCGTTTCTCAACAACAATTTAATCCACAAGATGGAACAGCAATTTTGACGGTGATCAGTTGACGTCACCACGGCAACATTAGTGACGTCATAATGGTCACGTTTTGGGTGTCAATTTTACCGTTATATACTTCACTTTGCCTTGGTTAGTTTCTATAGTAGAAGTGAGCAGTAAATGTATATATATAATACCATTATATTACTAAAGGGTACAAACATTCAAATCTTATATCCTCTTCTGTTAATCTTGTTAAGAAATAAGCTTTGCATGTTAATTACATGTCAATATGGGAAATAATCCTACCGTCCATCCTCGAGTGTCTTGTTTATCAATGTTGGCTCCAGCATCTACCAGTTGCTTAGCAACACCAACACGACCTTCTCGCACTGCATACATCAGGGGAGACAAATGGTATCTAGAAAAGAAAAATTATCCTTTAAATAGAGAAACATTTCTGATCTATAGCTTTCCTAGGTTCCAAATTTACTTTTTCAATGAACAATTATTTTAGTCAAAACATTTGTTGAATCTATATGTTGAACATTGATGAAAGCTGTATTTTCTTTTTTCATCTTAATTTCATATTTTCATTTATTCCCAATGCCAACACAAGGTTAAAGCAAACATCCCCCAGGACCTTAATCAAGTGTGTGTTAAACCCAAACCAGCAGCCTTTATGGGTGGTTTACCTGTCATGGGCATTTACATCAGCTCCCATCTCCAGTAGCTTTGCTACACACCTCTCAAGGCTGTCAGTAAATCTTGACGTGGACGCACAGCAGGCCATCAACACAGAGTACAGGTCTAACAATAAAACAGAGTACAGGTCTACCAATAAAACAGAGTACAGGTCTACCAATAAAACAGAGTACAGGTCTACCAATAAAACAGAGTACAGGTCTACCAATAAAACAGAGTACAGGTCTACCAATAAAACAGAGTACAGGTCTACCAATAAAACAGAGTACAGATCTAACAATAAAACAGAGTACAGATCTAACAATAAAACAGAGTACAGGTCTACCAATAAAACAGAGTACAGGTCTACCAATAAAACAGAGTACAGGTCTACCAATAAAACAGAGTACAGGTCTAACCAATAAAACAGAGTACAGGTCTACCAATAAAACAGAGTACAGGTCTAACAATAAAACAGAGTACAGGTCTACCAATAAAACAGAGTACAGGTCTACAATAAAACAGAGTACAGGTCTACCAATAAAACAGAGTACAGGTCTAACAATAAAACAGAGTACAGATCTAACAATAAAACAGAGTACAGGTCTACCAATAAAACAGAGTACAGGTCTACCAATAAAACAGAGTACAGGTCTACCAATAAACAGAGTACAGATCTAACAATAAAACAGAGTACAGATCTAACAATAAAACAGAGTACAGGTCTACCAATAAAACAGAGTACAGGTCTACCAATAAAACAGAGTACAGGTCTACCAATAAAACAGAGTACAGATCTAACAATAAAACAGAGTACAGATCTAACAATAAAAACAGAGTACAGTTCTAACAATAAAACAGAGTACAGGTCTAACAATAAAACAGAGTACAGGTCTACCAATAAAACAGAGTAACAGGTCTACCAATAAAACAGAGTACAGGTCTACCAATAAAACAGAGTACAGGATCTAAAAATAAAACAGTGTACAGATCTAACAATAAAACAGAGTACAGATCTAACAATAAAACAGAGTACAGATCTAACAATAAAACAGAGTACAGATCTACCAATAAAAACAGAGTACAGGTCTACCAATAAAACAGAGTACAGGTCTACCAATAAAAACAGAGTACAGGTCTACCAATAAAACAGAGTACAGGTCTACCAATAAAACAGAGTACAGGTCTAACAATAAAACAGAGTACAGGTCTACCAATAAAACAGAGTACAGGTCTACCAATAAAACAGAGTACAGGTCTACCAATAAAACAGAGTACAGGTCTAACAATAAAACAGAGTACAGGTCTAACAATATAAAACAGAGTACAGGTCTAACAATAAAACAGAGTACAGGTCTAACAATAAAACAGAGTACAGGTCTACCAATAAAACAGAGTACAGATCTCTAACAATAAAACAGAGTACAGATCTAACAATAAAACAGAGTACAGATCTAACAATAAAACAGAGTACAGGTCTACCAATAAAACAGAGTACAGATCTAACAATAAAACAGAGTACAGGTCTACCAATAAAACAGAGTACAGGTCTACCAATAAAACAGAGTACAGATCTAACAATAAAACAGAGTACAGATCTAACAATAAAACAGAGTACAGATCTACCAATAAAACAGAGTACAGGTCTACCAATAAAACAGAGTACAGGTCTACCAATAAAAACAGAGTACAGGTTAACAATCTACCCAATAAAACAGAGTACAGGTCTAACAATAAAACAGAGTACAGATCTAACACAATAAAACAGAGTACAGAGTACAGATCTAACAATAAAACAGAGTACAGATCTAACAATAAAACAGAGTACAGATCTACCAATAAAACAGAGTACAGGTCTACAATAAAACAGAGTACAGATCTAACAATAAAACAGAGTACAGATCTACCAATAAAACAGAGAGTACAGGTCTACCAATAAAACAGAGTACAGGTCTAACAATAAAACAGAGTACAGGTCTACCAATAAACAGAGTACAGGTCTACCAATAAAAACAGAGTACAGGTCTACCAAATAAAACAGAGTACAGGTCTAACAATAAAACAGAGTACAGATCTAACAATAAAACAGAGTACAGGTCTAACCAATAAAACAGAGTACAGGTCTACCAAATAAACAGAGTACAGGTCTAACCAATAAAACAGAGTACAGATCTAACAATAAAACAGAGTACAGGTCTACCAATAAAACAGAGTACAGGTCTACCAATAAAACAGAGTACAGGTCTACAATAAAACAGAGTACAGGTCTAACAATAAAACAATAAAACAGAGTACAGATCTAACAATAAAACAGAGTACAGGTTCTACCAATAAAACAGAGTACAGGTCTACCACATAAAACAGAGTACAGGTCTACCAATAAAACAGAGTACAGATCTAACAATAAAACAGAGTACAGGTCTAACAATAAAACAGAGTACAGGTCTACAATAAAAACAGAGTACAGGTCTACCAATAAAACAGGAGTACAGGTCTAACAATAAAACAGAGTACAGATCTAACAATAAAACAGAGTACAGTTCTAACAATAAAACAGAGTACAGGTCTAACAATAAAACAGAGTACAGGTCTACCAATAAAACAGAGTACAGGTCTAACAATAAAACAGAGTACAGGTCTACCAATAAAACAGAGTACAGGTCTACCAATAAAAACAGAGTACAGATCTAACAATAAAACAGAGTACAGGTATACATATAAAACAGAGTACAGTTCTAACAATAAAACAGAGTACAGGTTACCAATAATAAACAGAGTACAGTGTCTAACAATAAAACAGAGTACAGGTCTACCAATAAAACAGAGTACAGGTCTACCAATAAAACAGAGTACAGGTCTACCAATAAAACAGAGTACAGATCTAACAATAAAACAGAGTAAGGTCTACCAATAAAACAGAGTACAGGTTCTAACAATAAAACAGAGTACAGGTCTAACAATAAAACAGAGTTACAGTCTATACACAATAAAAACAGAGTACAGTACAGATAAAACCAAACCAATAAACAGAGTACAGGTCTACCAATAAAACAGAGTACAGGTCTACCAATAAAACAGAGTACAGATCTAACAATAAAACTAACAATAAAACAGAGTACAGGTCTACCAATAAAACAGAGTACAGGTCTAACAATAAAACAGAGTACAGGTCTACCAATAAAACAGGTACAGGTCTAACAATAAAACAGAGTACAGGTCTACCAATAAAACAGAGTACAGGTCTAACAATAAAACAGAGTACAGGTCTACCAATAAAACAGAGTACAGGTCTAACAATAAAACAGAGTACAGGTCTACCAATAAAACAGGGTACAGGTCTAACAATAAAACAGAGTACAGATCTACCAATAAAACAGAGTACAGATCTAACAATAAAACAGAGTACAGATCTAACAATAAAACAGAGTACAGATCTAACAATAAAACAGAGTACAGGTCTACCAATAAAACAGAGTACAGATCTAACAATAAAACAGAGTACAGATCTAACAATAAAACAGAGTACAGATCTAACAATAAAACAGAGTACAGATCTAACAATAAAACAGAGTACAGATCTAACAATAAAACAGAGTACAGGTCTACCAATAAAACAGAGTACAGGTCTAACAATAAAACAGAGTACAGATCTAACAATAAAACAGAGTACAGATCTAACAATAAAACAGAGTACAGATCTAACAATAAAACAGAGTACAGGTCTAAAATAAAACAGAGTACAGATCTAACAATAAAACAGAGTACAGGTCTACAATAAAACAGAGTACAGATCTAACAATAAAACAGAGTACAGATCTAAACAATAAAACAGAGTACAGATCTACAATAAAACAGAGTACAGATCTAACAATAAAACAGAGTACAGATCTAACAATAAAACAGAGTACAGATCTAACAATAAAACAGAGTACAGATCTAACAATAAAACAGAGTACAGGTCTACAATAAAACAGAGTACAGATCTAACAATAAAACAGGAGTACAGATCTAACAATAAAACAGAGTACAGGTCTACCAATAAAAACAGAGAACAGATCTACCAATAAAACAGAGTACAGATCTAACAATAAAACAGAGTACAGATCTAACAATAAAACAGAGTACAGATCTAAATAAAACAGAGTACAGTCTACAATAAAACAGAGTACAGATCTAACAATAAAACAGAGTACAGATCTACAATAAAACAGAGTACAGTCTAACAATAAAACAGAGTACAGATCTAACAATAAAACAGAGTACAGGTCTACCAATAAAACAGAGTACAGATCTAACAATAAAACAGAGTACAGATCTAACAATAAAACAGAGTACAGGTCTACCAATAAAACAGAGTACAGATCTACCAATAAAACAGAGTACAGATCTAACAATAAAACAGAGTACAGATCTAACAATAAAACAGAGTACAGATCTAACAATATAACAGAGTACAGGTCTACCAATAAAACAGAGTACAGGTCTACCAATAAAACAGAGTACAGATCTAAAATAAAACAGAGTACAGTCTAACAATAAAACAGAGTACAGGTCTAACAATAAAACAAGTAAGTAAAACAGAGTACAGGTCTACCAATAAAACAGAGTACAGGTCTACCAATAAAACAGAGTACAGATCTAACAATAAAACAGAGTACAGATCTACCAATAAAACAGAGTACAGATCTAACAATAAAACAGAGTACAGATCTAACAATAAAACAGAGTACAGGTCTACCAATAAAACAGAGTACAGGTCTACCAATAAAACAGAGTACAGGTCTACCAATAAAACAGAGTACAGGTCTAACCAATAAAACAGAGTACAGATCTAACAATAAAACAGAGTACAGATCTAACAATAAAACAGAGTACAGATCTAACAATAAAAACAGAGTACAGATCTAACAATAAAACAGAGTACAGTCTACCAATAAAACAGAGTACAGATCTACAATAAAACAGAGTACAGGTCTACCAATAAAACAGAGTACAGGTCTACCAATAAAACAGAGTACAGATCTACAATAAAACAGAGTACAGATCTAACAATAAAACAGAGTACAGGTCTACCAATAAAACAGAGTACAGGTCTACCAATAAAACAGAGTACAGATCTAACAATAAAACAGAGTACAGATCTAACAATAAAACAGAGTACAGGTCTACCAATAAAACAGAGTACAGGTCTAACAATAAAACAGAGTACAGATCTAACAATAAAACAGAGTACAGGTCTACCAATAAAACAGAGTACAGATCTAACAATAAAACAGAGTACAGATCTACCAATAAAACAGAGTACAGGTCTAACAATAAAACAGAGTACAGATCTAACAATAAAACAGAGTACAGGTCTAACAATAAAACAGAGTACAGGTCTAACAATAAAACAGAGTACAGATCTAACAATAAAACAGAGTACAGATCTAACAATAAAACAGAGTACAGATCTAACAATAAAACAGAGTACAGGTCTAACCAATAAAACAGAGTACAGATCTAACAATAAAACAGAGTACAGGTCTACCAATAAAAACAGAGTACAGGTCTACAATAAAACAGAGTACAGAAACAATAAAACAGAGTACAGTCTACAATAAAACAGAGTACAGATCTAACAATAAAACAGAGTACAGGTCTACCAATAAAACAGAGTAGTACAGGTCTACCAATAAAACAGAGTACAGATCTAACAATAAAACAGAGTACAGATCTAACAATAAAACAGAGTACAGATCTAACAATAAAACAGAGTACAGATCTAACAATAAAACAGAGTACAGGTCTACCAATAAAACAGAGTACAGATCTAACAATAAAACAGAGTACAGATCTACCAATAAAACAGAGTACAGGTCTACCAATAAAACAGAGTACAGATCTAACAATAAAACAGAGTACAGGTCTAACAATAAAACAGAGTACAGGTCTAACAATAAAACAGAGTACAGATCTAACAATAAAACAGAGTACAGATCTAACAATAAAACAGAGTACAGATCTAACAATAAAACAGAGTACAGGTCTACCAATAAAACAGAGTACATACAGATCTACCAATAAAACAGAGTACAGATCTAACAATAAAACAGAGTACAGATCTAACAATAAAACAGAGTACAGATCTACCAATAAAACAGAGTACAGATCTAACAATAAAACAGAGTACAGATCTAACAATAAAACAGAGTACAGATCTAACAATAAAACAGAGTACAGGTCTACCAATAAAACAGAGTACAGATCTAACAATAAAACAGAGTACAGATCTAACAATAAAACAGAGTACAGGTCTACCAATAAAACAGAGTACAGATCTAACAATAAAACAGAGTACAGATCTACCAATAAAACAGAGTAGTACAGATCTAACAATAAAACAGAGTACAGATCTAACAATAAAACAGAGTACAGGTCTACCAATAAAACAGAGTACAGGTCTACCAATAAAACAGAGTACAGGTCTACCAATAAAACAGAGTACAGGTCTACCAATAAAACAGAGTACAGATCTAACAATAAAACAGAGTACAGATCTACCAATAAAACAGAGTAGTACAGGTCTACCAATAAAACAGAGTACAGATCTAACAATAAAACAGAGTACAGATCTAACAATAAAACAGAGTACAGATCTAACAATAAAACAGAGTACAGGTCTACCAATAAAACAGAGTACAGGTCTACCAATAAAACAGAGTACAGGTCTACCAATAAAACAGAGTACAGATCTAACAATAAAACAGAGTACAGGTCTACCAATAAAACAGAGTACAGGTCTACCAATAAAACAGAGTACAGATCTAACAATAAAACAGAGTACAGGTCTACCAATAAAACAGAGTACAGATCTAACAATAAAACAGAGTACAGGTCTACCAATAAAACAGAGTACAGGTCTAACAATAAAACAGAGTACAGGTCTACCAATAAAACAGAGTACAGATCTAACAATAAAACAGAGTACAGGTCTACCAATAAAACAGAGTACAGGTCTACCAATAAAACAGAGTACAGATCTAACAATAAAACAGAGTACAGATCTAACAATAAAACAGAGTACAGGTCTACCAATAAAACAGAGTACAGGTCTACCAATAAAACAGAGTACAGATCTAACCAATAAAACAGAGTACAGGTCTACCAATAAAACAGAGTACAGGTCTAACAATAAAACAGAGAGTACAGAGTCTACCAATAAAACAGAGTACAGGTCTACCAATAAAAACAGAGTACAGGTCTACCAATAAAACAAGTACAGACAATAAACAGAGTACAGGTCTACAATAAAACAGAGTACAGGTCTACCAATAAAACAGAGTACAGGTCTAACAATAAAACAGAGTACAGATCTAACAATAAAACAGAGTACAGGTCTACCAATAAAACAGAGTACAGGTCTAACAATAAAACAGAGTACAGATCTAACAATAAAACAGAGTACAGGTCTAACCAATAAAACAGAGTACAGGTCTACCAATAAAACAGAGTACAGGTCTACCAATAAAACAGAGTACAGGTCTACCAACAATAAAACAGAGTACAGGTCTACCAATAAAACAGAGTACAGGTCTAACAATAAAACAGAGTACAGGTCTAACAATAAAACAGAGTACAGGTCTAACAATAAAACAGAGTACAGGTCTACAATAAAACAGAGTACAGGTCTACAATAAAACAGAGTACAGGTCTACCAATAAAACAGAGTACAGGTCTACCAATAAAACAGAGTACAGATCTAACAATAAAACAGAGTACAGGTCTACCAATAAAACAGAGTACAGATCTACCAATAAAACAGAGTACATGTCTACCAATAAAACAGAGTACAGGTCTACCAATAAAACAGAGTACAGATCTAACAATAAAACAGAGTACAGATCTAACAATAAAACAGAGTACAGATCTAACAATAAAACAGAGTACAGGTCTACCAATAAAACAGAGTACAGGTCTACCAATAAAACAGAGTACAGGTCTACCAATAAAACAGAGTACAGGTCTACCAATAAAACAGAGTACAGGTCTACCAATAAAACAGAGTACAGGTCTACCAATAAAACAGAGTACAGATCTAACAATAAAACAGAGTACAGATCTAACAATAAAACAGAGTACAGGTCTAACAATAAAACAGAGTACAGATCTAACAATAAAACAGAGTACAGGTCTACCAATAAAACAGAGTACAGGTCTAACAATAAAACAGAGTACAGGTCTAACAATAAAACAGAGTACAGGTCTAACAATAAAACAGAGTACAGATCTAACAATAAAACAGAGTACAGTACTACAATAAAACAGAGTACAGGTCTAACAATAAAACAGAGTACAGGTCTAACAATAAAACAGAGTACAGGTCTACCAATAAAACAGAGTACAGGTCTAACAATAAAACAGAGTACAGGTCTACAATAAAACAGAGTACAGGTCTACCAATAAAACAGAGTACAGGTCTAACAATAAAACAGAGTACAGGTCTAACAATAAAACAGAGTACAGGTCTAACAATAAAACAGAGTACAGGTCTACCAATAAAACAGAGTACAGGTCTACCAATAAAACAGAGTACAGTCTACCAATAAAACAGAGTACAGATCTAACAATAAAACAGAGTACAGGTCTACCAATAAAACAGAGTACAGGTCTACCAATAAAACAGAGTACAGGTCTTACCAATAAAACAGAGTACAGGTCTACCAATAAAACAGAGTACAGGTCTACCAATAAAACAGAGTACAGGTCTACCAATAAAACAGAGTACAGGTCTAACAATAAAACAGAGTACAGGTCTACCAATAAAACAGAGTACAGGTCTACCAATAAAACAGAGTACAGGTCTACCAATAAAACAGAGTACAGGTCTACCAATAAAACAGAGTACAGGTCTAACAATAAAACAGAGTACAGGTCTAACAATAAAACAGAGTACAGGTCTACCAATAAAACAGAGTACAGGTCTAACAATAAAACAGAGTACAGGTCTACCAATAAAACAGAGTACAGGTCTACCAATAAAACAGAGTACAGATCTAACAATAAAACAGAGTACAGGTCTACCAATAAAACAGAGTACAGGTCTACCAATAAAACAGAGTACAGGTCTACCAATAAAACAGAGTACAGGTCTACCAATAAAACAGAGTACAGGTCTACCAATAAAACAGAGTACAGGTCTACCAATAAAACAGAGTACAGGTCTACCAATAAAACAGAGTACAGGTCTACCAATAAAACAGAGTACAGGTCTACCAATAAAACAGAGTACAGGTCTACCAATAAACATCAAAACAGAGTACAGGTCTACCAATAAAACAGAGTACAGATCTATAAAAACAGAGTACAGGTCTACCAATAAAACAGAGTACAGGTCTACCAATAAAACAGAGTACAGTCTACCAATAAAAACAGAGTACAGATCTACCAATAAAACATATAAAACAGAGTACAGGTCTACCCAATAATATAACATACAGTACAGGTCTACCAATAAAAACAGAGTACAGGTCTACCAATGAAACATAGTACAGGTCTACCCTTAAAACATATTAACATAGAGTACAGGTCTACCAATAAAACAGAGTACATGTCTACCAATAAAACAGAGTATAGGTCTACCAATAAAACAGAGTACAGGTCTACCAATAAAACATATCAACACAGAGTACAGGTCTACCAATAAAACAGGGTATAGATCTACCAATAAAACAGAGTATAGGTCTACCAATAAAACATATCAACACAGAGTATAGGTCTATGTTTTTTTCTAATTTTGGCTTATAAGGAGTTGGTTAAATGATTGCATTTATGTCCTATTAACAGCTATTTAAGGAGGAACTCTTGTGTGTGTGAAGTACTGAGTGTTTGAAGTGCTGGTTTTGGGAGACTGCAGTATGCTCATGTTGAAAGTGTAGACATAACAAAATTAGATAAATCAACCTTTCTATAAACAATTATTCCTTATCATTATTGTTGTTCGAATTTTTTGTTTTAACGCATATCCATTGTGTATGTGCCCTATTTCAGGGATTTAATAAAATTTGATATGGATACATTTCCAATTCGATTTGCATTATTACGTAATGATTAGATTAATTCTATCACATTCTAAACTGAGACAATATGACAATTTACAATTTTTACATTTTCAAACTAGAAGTAATACTTTGAATAAATAGTGCTTTTGCATGGAATACCTGCATGACTGTTTGGGTTTGCTCCATTGTTGAGAAGGTATTCCACCACACTGTAGTTGGCCATATTGGCTGCATACATAAGTGCTGTCCATCCAGCTCTGAGTTCTGTGTCAACATCAAACCCTTCAAATAACAATAATATGAGACATGTCAAAAATCTGCATACATAACCTCTAATATATGTTTATGATTTTTAAAGGTATTTTGGCATATTGTAAAACAGCAACGCCTAAGTCGTTATTTCAATTTTTATATTGATTGACACTCGTACAATTAAAATCAAAATCCTTATTTAAATAATTTCATATCATGTACACAGCACTTTTAATAAATTGTCAAATAAAAAATTTGAAACCTTAACTGTTACTGTTCAAAGAAAGTTCCTTTAGACAAATTATATAATTTTACATCAAAAAAAATTTTCTGTATGCAGAGCAAACGTGTAAAATCTAAGATTATTTCAAAATTTCTAAACCTTTTCTTTGGTTTTGATATCCAATGAATACCTTGTTCTGTTAGAGATTTAATCATCTCTACATTGTCTCTCAAAGCAGCAGTGCGAAAGTCATCCATTCTTATAGAATTTGTGTGACTTTTGCCAGGAGTTCTCTTCAAACCTCCATTACTCTTTTCAGCAGTACTTTTAGATTTTGAGATCTGACCAAATCCTCCAAAGTTTCTATTCACATCATTATTCTGTTCAAATAGAAAACAATATATTTTTTACAATATTTCATCAACTGTTGCTCCAAATCTGACGAAAACCAGATATTTTGATTACATTCTGATACTCTACTACTAGGCCACACCTATTTGAAAAATAGTTCCTCGGTACCTCCCATTCCTAAAATTGAAATTTCAGAAAAATAATCTCGCTCCTGTTTTCCAAGTTTCGGATTTTGACCAACAAATTCCGTTTTTTTATATTATTTTCTCGCATTTTGGTCTCACTTGAATCGATCGGAAAAACGAAAGAAAAACAAAAATTGCACGAGATGTAAACATGCTTTCGTTTGTCGCTTTCTACAACTGTGACTTTATAGCCAAAGTAGAGCAAGAGGAAAGATGAAAATCTCTGTTGTGAATGTTAAATCACGGACGTCCCTTGCATAACAACAGAATGTTGTGAAGATTGGTCTTGCAATGTTTTGCTTCAAGAACATAAACCAAACAGATATCACTCAAATATAATGAATTGGAACATGTTAAATCCTACATAAAATATAGCATTTTACAACCCCCTCGCTCAACTTTCTTCCAGAAAAAAAAATGAAAAAACGAAAAAAATTCTACCCTCTCGCTCCAATTCTTAATTTCAAATTCCTGAAGAACTATTTTTCAAATTGGTGTGGCCCTTTATTCAAGTGCAAAAAGTATCAGAGCTGCATGGAAGATCTAATACAGTTTAGCAGGTTTTAGTTGTACAGTAGACCCGCGATAATGTGGACGCCGATAGTCCAGAAAACTCACAATCCAGACTGAAATGTCAGGAACGGATTTCCATAAAAGTGGATATACGAATGGATTTCGCCGTCGAACAAGTGAATGTGAACAGCACACTTGTCTGTAGACCAAGAAAAAAATTCTGACGCTGATTATTATGACCTGGACTTTATATTATATTTTATTATTATTATACAATATATGTCTCATTTATCACTTAATATGTAGGGGACAATCAACTGAATACAGCTAAAACAACATAATGTATACAGTCATATAAGCTTAACTATCTGGAAAATATTGAGGGCATGCAAGTGAATTTTAAAAGCCATTCCGATAAGTATATTTTAGAGAAGAACTTGTCCGACAGATGAGTACATTTCAAACTTTTTCCACGACCCTGTATCATAGTACATAGTGATATATTCGCCTTGTAGCTTTGTGCTAGTATATATTCCCTAAACTCCACAAGCGTCAGATCAGTAAGTCCAAGGTCGCATGTTCAAACCTGCATTGCAGCACACTACTCTCAGCTGGTTACATTTGGTGCCAAAGATCACTCCAAGTGGAAGCATTGGAGGCTTCCTTGAAGAGAGAACTTGGATTGGTCTGGGATGTATAATTACATGATGTATACAGTGTATTTTAAAGGATTAAGATGTATGAAACACCCCATTCTACATCTATCAAAATGTCAGGGAAACTTGTGTAAATTGAATAGAATTAATTTTTCACAACTAAAGATTACATTCACATTAAAAACACTTCAAAACATTTTGCCATTGTAGTGATTCAGGCCTAATTTGACAGGGATGTTTTCACCAGAGACACCTCGCCTGTCGCGTGAGCCCATGTCGGGTAGATGTCAACCCCGCATTCTGTCCGAACGCACTTTCCATGTAGGCTAGCATGTATATGTAGATGTTATCTCCAGGCTTTCAGTCGGAGACAGTTTCCTCTACTTAGTAAAGTAGTGACAGTTTCTCAGTATCCCTGACATTTTGGAAGGGTACTGTGCCAGATACGTACACTAGACTTCCATCAAGTTGAACCACGTGCAGACAACAGCACAAGGTAACTGGTAACTTAACATTGATGTTACAGACCAAGGGTTATTTTACCATTTTCATAAGATCACATGTAACTTGTAAAATATGAAAATAATAGGCCAGTCAATGTCCATAAACATTATTTTAACACAATAATGAATATGTCTTACTTGCCCAACTTCCCTGATCAGTGGTCTTGTACAAACACCCATACCACAATGATATCACCTGCGGTCAAACTTCAAAGTCAGATAGCAGATAATGTCAACACAAATCTAGATCAGTAACAGTTAACAGTTAGTTTTTTCTAATGTGTTTAACTGTCACCCATTAACAATAACAATACGGGCTTACATAGGTTCCAGAACTTTCGATCGGATCCCATGCTGGCTTGTTCTTAACGGTGTAGCCATAATCCAAACACAAATCGTCACCATCTTCATCAAAATCATCTTCCAATCCACCGGGCACTACATTTATGGGGGCCGCCATTGCTACTTTCTGCGGGACAGGGGGATATCCACTTCTCTTTTAGAAAGTATAAAATATCTTTTATATTAAAGAACACTACCATTTTATTTTTCCTTAATGTGTGTGTACTCAATAATTAATATATTATTTTCTTTTAAAGTTAATTTTATTTCCCAATATTATTATCCAATCAACGGAGAGTGTCCTTGAAGTCCATACGTGATACACAAACTTCTTCAAACCCACATAAGGGTTAAGATGTCTTTGGTCAGCAAGCTCGGGAGTTTAAGGCGTATGATAAAGAGCAATGGGGGCATTGTCGGTACTATAAAAAACTCATTTTGGTAAGGAACCTTATTTTATTTCTTTTAGTAACAGAGGAATGACTACATGCGATTGTCTGTGAGGCAGTGACAGTCAATCCTGAAACTGATTTTTTTGCTACCAACCTTATGTACAGTAAGATTTTTAAAGTCATGTGGACTGGCTGGAAGGGGCCGGAATTAGACGTTTTATTTATTTCAAAGATATCTGGCCTGACCGAGCACTAACACACCATACAAAGTACTTCTGATTCAAATGCCAGTCTACTACCCTATTACTGCACTGTTGTACTGTAAAAGGTCCGGTAGCACGCTAAATCTGGCTATATAGCTAGATTTGACTATATAGCCAAATCTGACAACACGTTATAGCGGACAAACGTAAACAAACATGTGAGGTCTGGTCACATTTTTCTCGTGGAGTATGAAAGCATGGATGACGAAACATGTAAGTCGGTGATATGAATAATGTTTGACTACTTGTTCATTTGCAGGCAACTTTTTAAAATTCCATCGTTGCAATTATTTAGTATCCATTATCACTATTCCCCGGTAACAAAACTATAGCGAGGTGAACCAATATGGCGTTGTTGTGTCGTCTGCAGATAAGCATCCACCTGATGAAGATTTGGGCCACATGTGCGCTTGGAACATGCAGATCCCGTGCAAATTGACCATGTACAAAAAGTGCCATAGTCGGCTCATAAACAACAAGATATGTGGCATATTTCAAATGGGAAATTTGGATTTTATATCTTTTTCATCAGAACATGAGGATGAATGGATGCGAGTACCAAAAAATGCAACCACAGATTTTTAAAAATTCACCGGAAATTATCTTGGATGACAAAAATATTTCGTTTTGCCGATTCTCAAGATTCGTCATTCAATTTTCGATGTGTACGCTGATTTTGTGACCAGGCCTGTCACTTTAGTTTATATTTGTCCACTATACGTGTTGTCAGATTTGGCTATATAGTAAAATCTAGCTATATAGCCAGATTTAGCGTGCTACCGGACCTGTGTAACACACATTCCTGTTGAGTGCCCCGAACAGGAATCGAACCCGGGTCTCCAGCGTGGAAATCTACGGCTTTACTGACTGAGCCAAAGCAGCATGCTCCGTCAGCTGAGTTACAGAGACTGTATTTAACACTATGTACAAACCACACCAAGCCGCTCCTTTACACTACTCCCCCTGTGTTTTCTTGAGATTTTTCCTAAATCTCAACCTGAGACTCATTAACCATCTTCCAAGGGTTATTTAGTTGGGCTCTACTGTAGAAGAACAAGGAAAATGCACATTCCTGTCTAGTGCCCCGACCAGGAATCGAACCCAGGTCTCTGGCGTGGAAATTTACAGCTCTACCGACTGAGACAAAGAAGCATGTTCCGTCAGCTGAGTGACAGAGACCGTATTTAACACTATGTACAAACCACACCGATCGCTCCTTTTACAGTACAAAGTTAAAACTGGAATCGTGCTATTCATAGGAAGACTGTAACAAGCTACTGTTTTGATCAGTATACACTTGTGAGGGCCATTCAGGCTGACGTCACACTGGTCAGAACAATAGATTAGGCCACGCCCAATGATGGTTTAAATTGGCTATGGGATTAGTAGAGACATATAGTGACAAAAATACAGGTGAGTTGAAAACTATCGACACAGAAATGTCAGCAAAAATTGGAAGACGTCGTTGGAAAGGGAATATTCCCATCTCCATTTTGGTGTATGACATTTAAGGATTGTTCGTAAAATAAGGAAAAAATTGTTAATTAGAAATTTACACTGTACAGTAATACAACGCCAAACCACCAGAGTTAGACCACCAGTGGGCGGAACTTATCTGACCATTGTGGCAACACTAATTACTGTATGAATGGGCTTATAGACAGAAGAACCTAGCCGTACTGAAGTATAGAGACTTACTATAATGCTTGTTTTTTTGTTTGCAAGGCCAAGCTCTGCTGGGATTTGAACCCAAAACGCTCTGAACATTAGGATACTGACAGCTAGGCGACCAATAATCGCCATGCAAGTATTCATAAACAAAGTCATATTCTGATAGAAGACGTAACCATGCAGGTTTCCACAAAATATTGCTTAATAATTTGTGTAAATTCATGTAATATTTTAAATACAAATCCAATGGCGAGAATTGGTCGCCATACATGAAGACCAGTATATAGTTAGTTATAGCTAAACTGCTTACTACCTATTTAGCTACCTGCAAGTCGCCAGTGGTTGACACAATTCAGAATCTTTAATTCTTTCCCTTTTATGGTCTTTGATCTCTAAGACTCAACACACAACCCTGACCTCCTGAACCAAAATGTACCGTAGTAGACTAGTACTAGGAGTGGAAAAATACATAGTCAGACTATGCATGTTCTAATCCAGATCCTCGGAAAACTTGGCAGATGCACGTAGTATTTATATACAATTGAGTTACCTTGTCACATTGATCGACTTATCCAGAACTTGTTACTTTTAATTTTTGCAAGTTTTGCAATAAATCTCTGCTAACTACTTTTAAAATAAACATACTATCTAGGTTTTGATCCATCGATTTATAGTCTGTATATATATAGTTTATGCTCTCTTTCAGGACTGATGACTTCAAAGAGATCTATTTCGTTGGGGAGGATAAATTTGGAAACAAATATTATGAAAAATGATATGTATTTTTTAGGTAAGTATGGAAAATGCATACACAATATTTTCCTGTATCAAGAAATGTGCCCAATTCTTTAATGAAAGTTTAAGCTGAATGGTTAAAATGAAAAGTTTAAGCTGAATGGTTAAAATGAAAAGTTTACAGTGTTTATCCTGCCTATATATTTGGGACCGAAATAAGGGCCCCATTCCCAATTGTATTTCTTGTTATTTTTTCCCAAATTTATGTCTAAATTTCCCAAATCAGTGAGATGACGCCTATTTTGTGTGACGAAACAAAAAAATTCTGGAAATCCCAAGTCTGAACGTGGTATTTTAGTATACCTGTACATTCTTACATTTGATTCTTAGAGAAGGATAATTGTTTATTTCTACCTTTTCCAAAATTTCCATAAACACTGTTAAAATTTTTCATTTCATACTTTTATCGCACAAAATTTCCCAATTTTCACCAGGTGGCAATTTCCCAAAATGCCCAGGAAAAACACTGGTTTATATCATAGATCATATCTATTTATTATGATTGTACCGTTAATGGTAAAGCAATCAAATGAACTTTTTGCAGTCACCACTGAGTGTGAAAAAAAGATGCCAAATATAAACATACTACAAAGAATGAATTGTTATCTTTTATATAATGTAAAACATGTACAGTCAAACCTGCTCTAACGACCGTCTGTCTATAACGACGGGTTTTTAAACTAGACTTCCCATCCAGTTGAAACCACCGTGCAGACAAAACTAGCAACAAGGTAACAGGTAACATAAAACCTTGATGTAACAGACCAAGGGGTTATTTTTAACCATTTTCATAAGAACACATATGTTAACTTTGTTAAAATATGAAAAATATATAGGCCGAATCCAACGTCCATGAAACATTATTGTTAAAACACAATAATGAATATGTCTTAACTTGCCCAACTTCCCTGATCAGTGGACATGGTCCAAACACCCCCATACCAACACTGATAACATCCTTGCGGTCATACTTCAAAGTCAGATATCAGAATAATTTCCCACCACAAATCTAGATCAGTAACAGTTAACAAGTTTTTTTTCTAATGTGTTTAACAGTCACCCATTAACAACAACAATCACGTCCTTACATAGATTCCAGAGCTTTTCGATCGTATCCCCATTTGCTGGCTTCTTCTTAACGGTATGGACTGTCTCTTTCATCCAAAATCATATTACAATCCTCCGGGCAAAAAAAATAAACTACATTTATTGGGGCCTCGCCAGTTGCTACTCTTCTGCGAGGACAGGGGGATTTCCAAACTTCTACTATTTAAAAAGTATAAAATATTCTCTTTTATATTTAAAGTACACTACCATTTTATTTTTTTCCTTAATGGTGTGTGTACTCAAATAATTAATATAATTATTTTTCCTTTTAAAGTTAATTATATATTTCCCAATGATTATTATCCAATCAACGGAGAGTGTTCCTTGAAGTCCATATCATGTGATATCAACAAACTTCATCAACACCACAAATAAGGGTTTAGGTTAGTCTCTTTGGTCAGCAAGCTCCGGGAGTTTAAAGGCGGTATGATAAAGAGCAATGGGGGCATTGTCGGTACTATAAAAAACTCATTTTGGTAAGGAACCTTATTTTATTTCTTTTAGTAACAGAGGAATGACTACATGCGATTGTCTGTGAGGCAGTGACAGTCAATCCTGAAACTGATTTTTTTGCTAACGTTACCAACCTTATGTACAGTAAGATTTTTAAAGTCATGTGGACTGGCTGGAAGGGGCCGGAATTAGACGTTTTATTTATTTCAAAGATATCTGGCCTGACCGAGCACTAACACACCATACAAAGTACTTCTGATTCACATGCCAGTCTACTACCCTATTACTGCACTGTTGTACTGTAAAAGGTCCGGTAGCACGCTAAATCTGGCTATATAGCTAGATTTGAGTATATAGCCAAATCTGACAACACGTTATAGCGGACAAACGTAAACAAACATGTGAGGTCTGGTCACATTTTTCTCGTGGAGTATGAAAGCATGGATGACGAAACATGTAAGTCGGTGATATGAATAATGTTTGACTACTTGTTCATTTGCAGGTAACTTTTTAAAATTCCATCGTTGCAATTATTTAGTATCCATTATCACTATTCCCCGGTAACAAAACTATAGCGAGGTGAACCAATATGGCGTTGTTGTGTCGTCTGCAGATAAGCATCCACCTGATGAAGATTTGGGCCACATGTGCGCTTGGAACATGCAGATCCCGTGCAAATTGACCATGTACAAAAAGTGCCATAGTCGGCTCATAAACAACAAGATATGTGGCATATTTCAAATGGGAAATTTGGATTTTATATCTTTTTCATCAGAACATGAGGATGAATGGATGCGAGTACCAAAAAATGCACCACAGATTTTTAAAAATTCACCGGAAATTATATTGAATGACAAAAATATTTCGTTTTGCCGATTCTCAAGATTCGTCATTCAATTTTCGATGTGTACGCTGATTTTGTGACCAGGCCTGTCACTTTAGTTTATATTTGTCCACTATATGTGTTGTCAGATTTGGCTATATAGTCAAATCTAGCTATATAGCCAGATTTAGCGTGCTACCGGACCTGTGTAACACACATTCCTGTTGAGTGCCCCGAACAGGAATCGAACCCGGGTCTCCAGCGTGGAAATCTACGGCTTTACTGACTGAGCCAAAGCAGCATGCTCCGTCAGCTGAGTTACAGAGACTGTATTTAACACTATGTACAAACCACACCAAGCCGCTCCTTTACACTACTCCCCCTGTGTTTTCTTGAGATTTTTCCTAAATCTCAACCTGAGACTCATTAACCATCTTCCAAGGGTTATTTAGTTGGGCTCTACTGTAGAAGAACAAGGAAAATACACATTCCTGTCTAGTGCCCCGACCAGGAATCGAACCCAGGTCTCTGGCGTGGAAATTTACAGCTCTACCGACTGAGACAAAGAAGCATGTTCCGTCAGCTGAGTGACAGAGACCGTATTTAACACTATGTACAAACCACACCGATCGCTCCTTTTACAGTACAAAGTTAAAACTGGAATCGTGCTATTCATAGGAAGACTGTAACAAGCTACTGTTTTGATCAGTATACACTTGTGAGGGCCATTCAGACTGACGTCACACTGGTCAGAACAATAGATTAGGCCACGCCCACTGATGGTTTAAATTGGCTATGGGTTTAGTAGAGACATATAGTGACAAAAATACAGGTAAGTTGAAAACTATCGACACAGAAATGTCAGCAAAAATTGGAAGACATCATTGGAAAGGGAATATTCCCATCTCCATTTTGGTGTATGACATTTAAGGATTGTTCGTAAAATAAGGAAAAAATTGTTAATTAGAAATTTACACTGTACAGTAATACAACCCAAACCACCAGAGTTAGACCACCAGTGGGCGGAACTTATCTGACCATTGTGGCATCACTAATTACTGTATGAATGGGCTTATAGACAGAAGAACCTAGCCGTACTGAAGTATAGAGACTTACTATAATGCTTGTTTTTTGTTTGCAAGGCCAAGCTCTGCTGGGATTTGAACCCAAAACGCTCTGAACATTAGGATACTGACAGCTAGGCGACCAATAATCGCCATGCAAGTATTCATAAACAAAGTCATATTCTGATAGAAGACGTAACCATGCAGGTTTCCACAAAATATTGCTTAATAATTTGTGTAAATTCATGTAATATTTTAAATACAAATCCAATGGCGAGAATTGGTCGCCATACATGAAGACCAGTATATAGTTAGTTATAGCTAAACTGCTTACTACCTATTTAGCTACCTGCAAGTCGCCAGTGGTTGACACAATTCAGAATCTTTAATTCTCTCCCTTTTATGGTCTTTGATCTCTAAGACTCAACACACAACCCAGACCTCCTGAACCAAAATGTACCGTAGTAGACTAGTACTAGGAGTGGAAAAATACATAGTCAGACTATGCATGTTCTAATCCAGATCCTCGGAAAACTTGGCAGATGCACGTAGTATTTATATACAATTGAGTTACCTTGTCACATTGATCGACTTATCCAGAACTTGTTACTTTTAATTTTTGCAAGTTTTGCAATAAATCTCTGCTAACTACTTTTAAAATAAACGTACTATCTAGGTTTTGATCCATCGATTTATAGTCTGTATATATATAGTTTATGCTCTCTTTCAGGACTGATGACTTCAAAGAGATCTATTTCGTTGGGGAGGATAAATTTGGAAACAAATATTATGAAAATGATATGTATTTTTTAGGTAAGTATGGAAAATGCATACACAATATTTTCCTGTATCAAGAAATGTGCCCAATTCTTTAATGAAAGTTTAAGCTGAATAGTTAAAATGAAAAGTTTAAGCTGAATGGTTAAAATGAAAAGTTTACAGTGTTTTTCCTGCCTATATATTTGGGACCGAAATAAGGCCCCATTCCCAATTGTATTTCTTGTTATTTTTTCCCAAATTTATGTCTAAATTTCCCAAATCAGTGAGATGACGCCTATTTTGTGTGACGAAACAAAAAAATTCTGGAAATCCCAAGTCTGAACGTGGTATTTTAGTATACCTGTACATTCTTACATTTGATTCTTAGAGAAGGATAATTGTTTATTTCTACCTTTTCCAAAATTTCCATAAACACTGTTAAAATTTTTCATTTCATACTTTTATCGCACAAAATTTCCCAATTTTCACCAGGTGGCAATTTCCCAAAATGCCCAGGAAAAACACTGGTTTATATCATAGATCATATCTATTTATATGATTGTACCGTTAATGGTAAAGCAATCAAATGCACTTTTTGCAGTCACCACTGAGTGTGAAAAAGATGCCAAATATAAACATACTACAAAGAATGAATTGTTATCTTTTATATAATGTAAAACATGTACAGTCAAACCTGCTCTAACGACCGTCTGTCTATAACGACGGGTTTTTAAACTCCCCGTGCGTTTTTACTATATAATGGCACTGTGCATAACGACCACCTGTCTAATATGGCTAGCGACCGGTCATTTTAGCCCCGTCAAAGTTGTATAACGACCGGTCGCTGAGATCGACTTTTCAAGTACCGAGTAAAGTGTGTGTAGTAGCGTCCCTTTGACCTATCTAGCTACTTCCGGTAATTACATGTAAATCCCTTTGTAAGCAAATGGCAGCCATTACTGAAGCCCAAGCTATGAATTGTTTATACAGTACTGTTTGGTTTATAACTTGCGGTCGTAACATTTGAGGTACAAATATGGTTGCCAACTTAAGGATGGAAGTTTTAACGACCGTTTATGCCTATCAAAGACTGAAATTATGTTTGTTCGCGAACGCCATGTGCACGAAAAGATCACTCGTAAAGTGTGATTTTGAAGCCACAACTCGGATGATACGGTAGGCAAAATAAAACATGCCGATTTATTTAATGTGTTCCGTTATTCATTGTCGATATTTAGCATTGTTTTATTACAAAGAAATGGCCTGTACTTAAGCTATTTCAAATTAGGCCTTTAAAGTAATGTTTTTCTTCTTTACGATTAGAGTCAGTCGGATTATCGCCCGATGTAACCCAGGTATTCTCAATGTGTTTATAAATAAAATACGGTCCCATTTCTTGGTAGAAATGTTACTGAAAGTTAATATGTGTACCTGCATTGTGATTTTAATAGTTTTGAAGCTCTATATTGTGAGAAAACGCCACCAAATCGATCTTTCATGTTCCGAGATTAATCTGTCAAAACTGGTTTCACGGCAACATTACATACGACTTGCCAGCGAGAATGTGTTGTAAAAAAAATATTACACGCATACATTGTCTGAAAATAATCGTTCACAGATATTTCCAGGCCATGTAAAGTCAGTAATTAGGTAATGATTATGTTCAAAGCTGAAAAAATCTACTAGGTATCAAAACGAGTTGTTTTTGTAATTTCGTGATTTTTGATCGAAATTTCCGATTGCATTAAAATAAAACGAACACAAATAACGGAAATATATTGACACAATTATTTCTATCATCGGAGATCCAATGACCTTGTCAACCCCTTGTCTAACCCAGAATGAAGTGTACCATATAGTTGTAATTGATGCTTTATCTTTATTGATGGCTATGGATTTTTAAAATAGCAGCCGTCTTCAATAATTGAAACTAATCTCAATATTGATATGTCCTCTACCCTAGTGTTTAAAATGAAACATAAAATAAAATACATTTTGTAATTATTCATTTCTGTCCTTTGTTGCTGGAGAAAACAAGATATGTTTTACATAAAAGAACCATTCATATATCAGGGGAAAAAACCATTGGTACTGTAATGAAATGTTACTGAAAGTTTAATTTATCGTTCATTTGTACCTGCAAAGAAATTAGAACAATACAATTATGCCATTGATTAAAGAATTAATAGGAAGGGAAATAACTCTTTTGAAGCTAAATAATGCATGGCAATAGATATATACACATCCAGTAGCAGGTCTGTTTTGTATTTATACAATTCTGTTTTATTTACTGGCTCGTTGGTTGGCACGAAAGCCCCAACCTATCTATAAAGGCAACCTTTCTATAGTGAATGTTTTTCTGTCTCCCCTTCAGTGGTCGTTATAGACAGGTTTGACTGTATATGTAATACTTATTTCATACTAGTTAGTTGGCCTTAGCCAAGATCATTAGAAATATATGGATATGGTGACAGCTAGACTGTTGTACATAGTCAGAGACCCACAGTTGAATACACTACACTAAGCTACACTTATCACTATTAGTGTAGTGTGATCACCCATGGGTCTCCAACAATGGACTTTGTACAAAAGCTATATATTTATATTTTTTTATCACCCGCTTTCTCTGAAATGGGGGATATGAATTTGGGTTTGTTCGTCTGTCTGTCTGTCCGTCTGTCTGTAACACTTCGTTTCCGTGCAATAACTGTAACAAATGTAAACAGATTTTCTTCAAACTTGGTCACAAGTTATTTAGGGCGGAGTTATGCGGAGTCCTTTGGATTACTAAAAACGCCATTTTCTGCCATTTCCATGCAATAACTGTATCAAATGTAAACCGTTTTCTTCAAACTAAGTTGCAAGGTTAAATGCCTTACGGACTCTGCCAAGTTCAATCGCAACTTTCAACGGACCTTATTTAGCAGAGTTATGGCCATTGGCTTAAATAAAAAAAGTCAGATTCTGCCATTTCCGTACATTAACTACAATAAATATTAACCAATTGGTAACAAGGTTGAATGTCTTAAGTGCCTGGCTAGGTTCGATCAACTCTTTCAGCGGATGTTATTTATCAGAGTTATGGCCCTTTAATTTAGTACAAATGTCATTTTTCTGCAGTTTCTGTGTAATACCTAACAAATGTTAAAACTAATATTGTTAAAACTTGGTAACAAAGTTAAATGCCTTAAGGGATTAGCAAAGTTCGATCACCACTTTTGGCAGATATTAATTAGCAGAGTTATGGCCATTTGATTTAATAAAAAAAAGAGTCATTTTCTGCCACTTCCGTACAATAACTGCAATAAATATAAACCGATTTTCTTCAAACTTGGTAACAAAGTTAAATGTCTTACTTCCGACTAATTTATTTTTTCTTGTTTCAACCAAGGTTTAATCTAAACTTAAACCTAAGATCTTCCCGACTAAGACTTAAATTCCACGAATTTGCTTGTTTTCTTCAAATTTGGTAACAAGGTCAAATGCCTTGGCCAAGTTTGATTGCCACTTTTGGCCGACATTATGTAGTGGACTAATGGCCCTTTGATGTACTAAAAACATCATTTTCTGCCATTCCCTGTGCCATGATTGTAACAAATGTAAACCGATTTTTAGGTCACCTGAGACAAAGTCTCAAGTGACCTATTCTAATCGCCTTTTGTCCTTCGTCGTGCGTCGTATGTCCGTAAACAAGTGACATTTTCGACTTCTTCTCCAAAACTGCTGAAGCAATTTCAATGAAATTTTGCACAAACCTTCTAAGGCATAAGGCCAATCAAAATTGTGAATTATATGGTCCACAACCCCCAGGGAGCTATGGGAGGGGCCAAAAGGGTAAAATTGACTAAAATTTCAAAAATCTTCTTCTCCACTCACAGATGTGATGGAATTAAATACTCTTCATAAATAGAAAGGCACTAAGGTCCTTTACAAAAATTGTGAATTATATGACCCTGGGGTCTCAGGTTTCCCCCTGGGGAGGGGGTTAGTTTACTATAGTTTATATATAGGGAAAACACATTTTTGAGTATTATTTGATAATTTGTATTAGGAAATGAGTCAAATATTGTTAGAATTATCAGTATGAGATGGCCATTGAATCCTATTAACCAATTTTCCATGACTGACCCCAAGGGGCGGGGTCAAAAGGGGTCAAATAGGCTATAACTTCAAAAATCTTCTTCTGAAATTCTGGAAATGGTAGAATCACATTATATGACATTCCTGGGGAGGGGGTTAAGTTTACTGTAGTTTATATAGGGAAAACACATTTTTGAGCATTTTTTAGTCATTATAATAGGAAATTAGCAATTGTAGTCAGAATTACCCCTATGTGATGGCCATTGAATCTTATTACCAAATTTTCCATGACTGATCCCCAGGGGCCTTAGGGGCGGGACCAAAACGGGTCAAATAGGCTAAAACTTCAAAAATCTTCTTCTGAAATTCTGGAACTGGTAGAATCAAATACTCTGCATAGATGGAAAGGTCTTAAAGTCCTTTACAAAAATTGTGAACAATATGACCCTGGGGTCTCATGTTTCGATCCTCTGGGGAGGGGGTCAAATTTACCATAGTTTATATAGGAAAAACACATTTATGAACATTATTTGCCTATTTTTCATAGGAAATTAGTCAAACTGGTTTAGAATTATTAGTCTGAAATAGCATTTTAACATTATATCCATATTGGTCATGGCTGACCCCCAGGGGCCAGAGGAGTGGAGCCAAAAGGGGCCAAAATGGTAATTTCAAAAATTTTTCTTTTTGAATTCACAGATTTGATGGAACCCGATACTCTTGATAGATTGGAAGGTCTTAAGGCCCTTAACAAAAATTTGTGAATATCATGGCCCTGGGATCTCAGATTTTCCCCTGGGGAGGGGGTCAAATTTACTATAGTTTATACAGGAAAAACACATTTAGGAACATTATTTACATAGTTTTCGTAGGAAATTAATCAATCTGGGTTAGAATTATTAGCCTGAAATAGCATTTTAACATCATATATTGGTCCTGGCCGACCCCCAGAAGCCAGAGGGGTGGGGCCAAAATGCGTCAAAATGGATAACATTTCAAAAATCTTTCTTCTGAATTCACAGATTTGATGGAACCAAATAATCTTCATAGATTAAAAAAGTCAAATTTATAAAATCACTGACTGACTTCAAGGGCCTGATGGGCAAATATATAGTGTTTATATGCATGTCTTTGTTTCATTCTGTATCTGAACTCTGGTGACCGTTAAGGCCCATAGGGCCTCTTGTTTTAAAAGTTAGTATCGAAATTAAATGCCTTAAGAGCTCAGCCAAGTTTAAAAGTCACTTTCAGCTGACATTATTTAACACAGATTGTGCCCCTACATTTACTAAAAATTTCATTTTCTGCCATTTCCATGTAATAACTCATCTGCTTAATGTAATTACAGGTATGCATTATTTACACGATGCTTTCTTCAGTTTCCTTTTACCCCATAATACATGTTTTATCATAAATTAACTAACAAAACATCTGAATTCCGAATAAGACTTCAGTTTATTTTTCCATGTTTCAACCAAGGTTAAACCTAACCTCAATAATGTTTACCTGCATTATATCCTGAAAGCGGGGAATGGAAATTTCACGAATTTGCTTGTTGATTCAATGAGCTGTTGATAAATGATCTGTAAGGTTAATTACTTTGGCAGATTTATTGGAAAGGTGAGAAAAAATGGGATTTATTCATGTACCATATGATACCCGATAGGTTTGTGCAGGGTTATTGTTTCTATTAGTGATGGAATGACCCTTAAAGAACAGGTTTGTGTAGGGTTATTGTTTCTATTGGTGATGGAATTACCCTAAAAGAACACATTCCGTGCTAACGTCATTTCACTGAAAAGATTATGTTCCATCACCAATGTTCCATATACATGCATCACCAGTGACAATTGGAGATACTAGTACGTACCGTACATGTGCTATGGAGTATTACATAGTTCATGAGTTAGGCCTTATATGAAAGTTTTAATAAACTAAATAAAGTAATGACATCAATTGAAATCTCTTTTTCTTTTGATATGGCACAGATAAAGAAATTAGAATAAAACATTTTCTGGTAGGAGTGATATTTTGTTGTTATTTGGTAAATAAATAATGAAAGTATATACTTAATATCATAGAATTCAATAAACTTGATTTCTTATTTCTATCATTATAGGAAGAAACCGTTGTGTCCATTATAATGTACAGGCTGTAGGTTTTGATAAAGATTCAAGCAACGTACCAGCTGAATGGTGAGTAAAACTAACTGTATGATCAGTTGTACCAACTTCAAAATCTATACTAGTTATTATAAAATTCAACCAGTGGAAAGAATTTCACTTTAATGGTACTCCATACACTTGACTTGTGATTCATAAAATATTTCATTATATGATTTGATTTTACATGATAAATATTAAAAGGTCAAAAGAGTATAGAATAAGCTTGAGTTGTCTCCCATTAAATAACCAATCATTACTTTTCATACTTAATTCTCTTTGGAAAAATCTTAATTGTTTGATTATCGATTGAAATAAAAAAAATCTGTAGTCCACCACAAATTTCTCACTAGTATTTCTGCTAAAGAATATTGAATCACAGAATTTATCACAAAGTAACATGATCAGACAACAAAAGCGTTAGACGACCAGCATCACCTCAGATCTCGGGCAACAGTGTTTAAATTTTTGGAAAGTGAGGGGAGACAATCCAGCTATATCTTATCAAATTAATTCAAATGAGACCCCATGATCAGGAAGCAGTCTCAAGCCTCCGATTGTTAAGCTTATGATATACTGTAGTATTATAATAAAAAAAAAAGACATCATTGATGGCTGGTTACTTGGAAGCAAATAATCCTATGTAAGTCTAAAGAATGCTTAATGAGTCTGTAGTCTGGGATCAAATGTACTCTTTGACCTTTCAAATTTGTTGTAAGTTATTGGAACAGACAATTTATAGCAGGTAATGTTATTGTTGGTGAGGTAATGTCTCTTTATTAACATTTTCCATTGTAGGCACAGATGGCTTCATTACACTACGGACGACCCACCATCCAAGGTGCCCCCTAAAGAAAGGAAATGGTTCGCCGAACACACAGAAAACATGACGGGTACAAGTCAGGAATATATACCCTACAGTACAGTTAAACCCAAGATTGAGAGCTGGGTGCCACCAAGAGCTTAGTGGCCGGGATGTGTGAATGGACAAATGTGTGTTATATCATCATGTGATTTGTATTTAATACAATGTTATAAATATATCAGTTGTGTTTGTGTAATATTGTGTATTATTAACTAGGAGCTGCAAAGCATGGCATTATCCCCCATGCTTGGTACAAAAACCCAAATACATCTAGATCAAAGTACCGTTTATGATTTAGCATTTATGATGACTTAAGCTTAAACAAGAGACAAAATAGAAACTTGCTCAAAACTTTAACATGGAAATATGACAAATTAACAGACTCAAAACCCCCTAAAGGGCCCCAAATTGGTTGTATTATCACGTTGAGCATCCATACAAATTAGCCTAAAAAAAATCATAAACATTTATGATGACTTATGCTTAAACAATTACAAAATAGAAACTTGCTCAAAAACATAACATGGAAATATGACAAATTAACAGACTCAAAAACCCCCAAAGGGCCCCAAATTGGTTGTATTATCACGTTCAGCATCCATACACATTAGGAAAATAAAATCATAAACATTTATGATGACTTAAGCTTAAACAAGAGACAAAATAGAAACTTGCTCAAAACTTTAACATGGAAATATGACAAATTAACAGACTCAAAACCCCCCTAAAGGGCCCCAAATTGGTTGTATTATCACGTTCAGCATCCATACACATTAGGAAAATAAAATCATAAACATTTATGATGACTTAAGCTGAAACAATTGACGAAACAGAAACTTGCTCAAAAACTTTAACGTGAAATGGGACGCCGACGCTAGCTCCCCCTATTCTTCGAATAGGCGAGCTAAAAAGGAAGTGTAATTTGGTATTTTTGATGGAGTTTCCATGGTAACGAAAAATGTCCTAAAAATTGAAGGTCCACAACAGCAAAAGGCACAACTAGGGCACTTGTCTGATACACACAAAAAGTTTCATGGAGCTGCATTGACCGATTTTTGGGTAATAACCGGGAAACAAAAGAAACAGTAATTTGGTAATTTTGACTAAGTTTCCATGATAAAAGAAAAAAACCTAACATAGAAGGTCCGCAATAGCAAAAGTCACAACTAGGGCACTTGTGCGATATATTATGAAAATTTCCTGGAGCTGCGTTTTACGGTTTTGGAGTTATAGAGCGGAAAAAAATGTAAAGTATTTTTGGCAAAGTGTTTCCATGGTAACGGAAAATATTTCCAAAATGGAAGGTCCGCAATAGCAAAAGGCACAACTAGGGCACTTGTCTGATGTATACAGAAAGTTTCAAGGAGCTTTGTTGAACAGATCTTGGATGGAGCTCATAACAATATCCCCTGCCAACAGGTTTCGCACTGGATAATTATAAGAGAGCAACCAACTAAATGATTTTACATAGACCACAGTGTTAAACTTTGTTAAAATTTTGTACTGTATTATTAAAACAAAGAAATATTAGTTTGGTGTTGTGTTCTATAATTAAAGTCTAGGTTCTCATATAACACTAGATAGAAAAAAAAATTGGGTCCTTCTGCTCAAACTCCAACCAGGGTAGCTTTATTGAAATCAGGCGCATTTTGCACTAAAATATCCGGAAATTCTAATGTTTTTACCTATTCATTATCAAAATTGATATTTTGAACCTAAATCTCAATATGGATTTCCAAATTGATATTATGGTTATCTAGGAATAATTACCTGTCAGAAAACATTTTTACTTTTGAAATTCATAATTAGCCAGCCAATCAGCGGCCGGGTTAAAATTCTATCCTGGGCTCAATCTTGTATACACGGGGCCATTTCGAAGGTATTTTTTTTATTTAGTTGGTTGATCCCTATAAAAAGCCAAATTGGCTGTTTTTCTTGTATCTTGATATAGATGTACCATATGCAGGTGTCTTGCTAAAAATGATATCTATCATTCTCTTTCTGTGTAATTTAAAGAGTTGATGCCCTTTGTTCAAGTTGTAGCCAGGCTAGACAACACGTTAAGATTTTCTTTGTTCAAAGACATGGATACTTTCAAGTCATTCAGATTTGAATGTTTAAATGTTCTCCGAGTTCAGGAAAGAAATCTTTAGCTTTCAATATCTATATATAAAAACCTTCAGTTTCACATGCAGATCATGATCCAAAATATTTTTTGATGACCAGGCCCCAGTTTCATGAACATTCCTAAAGTTTAAGGAATTCATTAACTTAAAATTCTCCATAGGAAAGCATCACAGAAGTTAGTGAAATTAAGTTATTGAAAGAGCCTACCTGAAATCTGTAATGATTTCCTATGGAGAAATTTAAGTTTAAGAATTCCTTAAATTTAAGAAATGTTCATGAAACTGGGCCCAGAATTTGAGACAAATGAAAATAAACACAATATAACAGTTATCATATAATTTATTTACAATAGAAATTTCCTAAAGGAAGCAGTTCTTATATCTTCAGTTAAATACAGGAACATTAATCAGTTGGATTTTATTTTCACATATATTTCAACTGCATGAAAACATGTCATTAATTTCTTAGTTTTAAAAAGGTAATGGTGGGGGAAACATTATTGAACAATAAATACAGCTAAGATGTAGCATTTATTAACTCTTTCACCCCTGAACATCCATTTAGATTCTACCAAATCAAAGATTAAAACAGACTATTGTGAAATTTTAGGGGACTGAATGAGTTAAAGAACCTCAATGTAATATGGACTGAAATCACACCAGATTCCTTAGGACAGTTAATGAGGAAAAGTGTGAACATTTCAGGTTGTAAAACATTTTCCAAAAGAAATATTTGCACAACTATTAGATGGCTTTGAAATTATTTTTGATAGGTAATGTGCCGTAACTAGAATGGAAAATGTTGCAAAAAAAAAAAGAAAAACAAGTTAACTTGTTAAATATATGATTGATATATTGTCCATAGACTGATCTAAATGATTTTGAACCATGAATCAACTGTAAATAACCATAATGACATATATACTTTTATTTGTATATATATTTACATGTATATAATAAATTATATTGGTAGGCTTACATCATATGAAAGAGATGATTTCAAAAATAATCTCAAAATACATTAATTGGTACTGCATCAATGAGTACACATTTTAAGCACTTAAAAGTTGTATGCCTAAAAACCTTCAGTGTTTGACATTAATTTCATCATAAAGTGAGTTCTTAAACAAAAAATGTAGAACAAAAGGCCTTAGCCCTATTCACCTATCTACGTTCCGCGCTGGTCAAACTCCATTCAGGTAGATAATCATATAATGAATATCATTACATTTCAAAAGCACAATAGAACTGCTTTGTTAAAAGTGAACACGAAAAAAAAAAAAAACCAACAAAACCAAAATAGATACAATGTCAAAAGTCATCGTCCTTGACCTTATAAGGGTTTAGGATTGTTGGTTTGTAAAAATGTGTTTTTACGATTGAGTAAGTCATTGCTATGACCGCAAAAAACTGATGTGTAAAATATAGAGAAATGGTTGAATTATATACTCTTAAAGCCAGTAGTGTGACACTACAAAACAATAATAACAAGATTGATGGTTAAGGAATTATCCAATACTCTTAGTAGACTATGTATCATCATCTATTCAAAGAAAATTTCTAAAGTAAGCAATTAAATTGATAGCACTTTCTCCAAATTTTCTTTGCACATAACTATGTGTTTTGGTGCTAATGATATTTAAATTGTTTAGGGTAAATTTTCATAGCGTATATGTACATTCTGATCAACCAGGATTGCTTCCCTTTGTTTGTACTCGGTCAGTACTAAGCTCAATTTGATATCCTCTGCTACTATAATACAACTTCCAATCATTCAATTAGTCAACTCTTCTCTTTCTGGAAGCTCTTTTATCTATCAAGGAGTTAAAAGATATATTTAGAAGTCAAGTTGGTCTTGGTTGTAGTAAAATAAAGGGGAAGTAACTCTGGTAGATCAGCATAATGTATATAAAAATAAATATATGGCACACATATATAAATGCAGCAGTATTGCATAACACCACTTTCACTGGTAATTAACTTACTCTAATGTTACAAACATGTATTGCACTAAATACAAAAGCGTTGGTAGGTTTTTATATATACAACGGTAGCGTAATAATAAGTATCCTGCACATATGTACACTTATGGGAGTGTATTCGGCAGGTTTGATAATAAATATCCTGCACATATGTTCACTTATGGGAGTGTATTCGGCAGGTTTGATAATAAATATCCTGCACATATGTACACTTATGGGAGTGTATTCGGCAGGTTTGATAATAAATATCCTGCACATATGTGAGTTTATTTGGCAGATTTGATAATAAATATCCTGCACATATGTACACTTATGTGAGTTTATTTGGCAGATTTGATAATAAATATCCTACACATATGTACACTTATGGGGGTACAGTGAACCTTGATAATCCGAACACTCCCAAGCTGTCTGGATTGTGAATTATCCATACTGTCAGATTCCATTAACTTAGTTAATAATCCAATCCCTTCTCTGCTAATTCAGTTCAGATTGTTAGTTTTCTCGACTATCTGCATTCAGATTATTACAGACCCCTGTATTCGGAAGGTTTCCCAAGGCAGACTATTAGATTCTACCTTAGATTCAGACAACCATAAATCAAAACTTTTAACTGTAGAGAGTTATGACTAGTATGCCATAATAAAATATATGTACAGCATAACAACAATTATATCATAGCAACCTCTGTAAGTATGGACAACTGTCTAAGTCATAAAAATAGTTGTTCATGATATTTTACAGCTATACTGTAAAGATTATTGGTTAAGACTATAAACCATTATAAGTACAAGTTTCATGGAAAGGAAATGACCAAGACCTGAATGACTGATTCAATAAATGTGGCATGATTTTTTTGAAGCATTCTTTTAAGCAATCTTGAAATCTTAATTCAACCATAATAGATACTGCCTATTGGCTTCACATAAATCCAGATGAATATACATTTACAGGAAGTGTATATAAACAAAAATGTCGAAATAGGAATCCTCCATTTATGACTAACAAAAAATTCACGGTTATAACGTAATCATTTTCATTCCTGTATAGGTTCCTATACAATGTCTGTACTATGTTTATAATAAAGTGATTTCGTTAGTGCCCAGAGGTATGTTATAGTTATATTCTGTCTAGATGTGAAGTGGTATTTTCGATATTCCAGGGGTAACTGTCACTGTCGTTATATTCACTCCTGGAATATGTCATAGTAAAACTGAAGGCACTGTGTGCAACAACGGGCAGGACAGGTAGTTTCGTCCTTTGATATACAGAGAAACAATCAAATAACAGTACACTGTATGGCTTTGAAGTTTTTTCTCATGAAATGCTGTCAAATTTTTTAATGAGATTACAAGAATGGATATCACAACAATGAGAGTAATACCTGGAGTATAGAGGATGTAACAGTAGATTTTAGAGTTCAGTATATTACCTGAGGAAGACAAATCTGGTGGATTGTTTAGTTGATATTGTTGCGAAAATTGCATATCTTTTGACATTGTCAAAAGAATTTTTTGAAAAAAATCTATATAATCTTTCTAAAGTTATGTGTTCAGTAACTGGAGGAAAATATTGACTTGACATGTTATTTTTTCTTTGGTAATTTATTGAAGTATTGCCAAAATCTTGTTCAACTCTTGTTTTACATGTACGATTTAAACTTCAGCATTGACAGAATTGTAATTCTCAAAATGTTGGTAAAGTTTGGTGGTGATAACATTAATTTTTAAATCTTGATTCATGCGTATGGAAAATACGGCACATACAACTTTAACGAAAGAAATAATGTGAAAGGTAACAAATCCTATCGTAGCTATCCTAATGAGATATAAATCCAATACAGAGTTTGGGTTTCTATGGCAACATTAACCAATGAAGGAGATTAATAACTTACATATAGTTGGTATGACTCAAGAAACAAGCATAAGTAATTATAAAACTTAATTCTACAATTATAACTTCAAAGAAAACATTGAAGAGCGAAAAACAAATTGAGCAACAATATGACTAATAAATATCAAAAGCATATTAATATAGAGGTTATACAATGAGTGGTTGATGAATATTGAATTTATTCCACATGAGTGAGCTATTTTTTAAAAGTTACAAAAGACAGGAGCTTAAGCGAGTGTCTTTTGTAACTTTAAAAAAATAACTTACGAGTGAGAAATAAATTCAATATTCAACAACTATGAGTAGTGTGACCTGTTTCTACCACAATCATATTCGTTTTTAGCCGATAGAAATACGGCAGGGATACGGTAACCTGTATTTACTGAAATATGCAAATAAGGTGTAGTAATATTTTCATCAGCAAAAAGACACTAAATAGTATTCAAAAGTCATCGTTTGATAAAGAATCCATCGATATCAAATTCTTCTAATTGGGAACATCTTTAGGGTTAAATAATATTCATTTAACGTCTTATTGAGTTCAAATCTTCATAGTTGCTACCAGAAACTAAAACACAACGGCAGACTATAATATAGCTACATGTATACATGTAAAAGCATTCGCACGACACAGCATCATCTATTTCCCGCCAGTTAATCATCAAGATTACCATCAAGGTCAACTTCTTTCATACACGTTCAATCTACGAAACTCATCAGTAAAATTCTTGTCCGTCAAGATGTATTATTAGTACTAAAGGTCTAAAGGTCAATTTAACATGTATGAAAATGTCACGTATTTTGACATAACGACCATGACGCATACGCTTTCCAACAGCAGTTTTGGACGTCAAGCGGCGATCACAACATAGAATGATGTCATTTGATTATTGATGACCTTGACAATGATGACGTGACACTGAGAAATAAGTAGTTTGGTCAAAGTTAACCGTGTCAGCTAATCAGAATGCGTACAGAGTTAATACCACGTGTGGTATAAACAAAGTGTTAATCAACAGCTGCAGTGTTTATTCAATGTCCTGAGAGTTGAATAACACCGCCTATTGTGGTAGAAAGAAATATACACACTTAATAAGTCTCTTATTTTATGGAAGGTTATACATGGATAGAAAAAATTTCCAGAGAAACCAATAGGAAGATTCAAGCACAATAGAAGTTGCATGTAGAAGGTATTTATAGAATGTTAAAATACAACTACTGTTACTATGGTCATATTAACTCATTCACCCCTGTAGACAACATTTGAACTCTTCTAAAACTTTAGTTGGAACAGTTCATTATAAAATGTCAGGGGTGAATGAGTGAACATCTAATATAGAAAATGATGCTCATTATATATACGTGCCATGTAAACTAAGGACATGTAAAACTACCCGCTATTGTGTATCTATATACATTGTATATAAAATTGACATACACTATTACCTGGTACAGTGTATGTTATATTGTAGTATGTGGTCGGTGGAAAATTTACAGTATAACTTTGCATGGACTATATGCATACATTCTGAAACATTTTACCCTTATAAACATTTGAACACTGATTTGGAGATACCGAAACAGTGTAGGTAAAATACAATTTACAGTTGATTAGTCCCTCCTTCTATTGACTATGATGTCATATTTTGAAAAGATTTTTCTTGACATCACAATTAAGAAAGCACAATTACCGCGTAAATTGTACTTTACCCCTATATTGATAATAATGGGTAAATTAAGTATACAATTACCAGGTGGTATGTGGGACTAATTGACAGTAACAGTACTTTACCGATCTCGAAATCCTAGTATTGGTAGTCAGGATTAAGTTAAGTACATGTATAATCTCTAGTCTGTAATAAAATTTTAACAGACTTCACAATTTCTTGGAATATCATAACAGTACAGTACAATAACATCTACGTTAAAATGTTTTCTGCCACAATATCGGTTGCTTATAAAAGTTGAGTAACATACAAACGCACCTAGCAAGGAGATGAACAATTCAACCTTCCAAGTTTTGTCTCACTCTCAACCTCACAGACTAAGCCATTACTTACCACAGCCAGGCAATCTATGATCTGATCAATTCCATATTTTACCTGTATTTGTATATAGTACTCAACTGGAGTTAATGTATGCTTTAAGTTCTTTTAACCATCACAGAAAAATTTGATTCCCAAAATTATAGTTTCTTATTTTACCAACATCAATGATCACATAGAATTCCTGACCTACGGCCTTGACATTTGACCCCATCACTGATTGGATGGAATCCTTGACCTTGTTCCTGAAATACGCCGAGACCGGTTCTCTCCCTTTTTGAACAAAGGGGATTCCGATCTAGGTTGCGTTTTATGAAAGTGTTCGTGTATCTTTTGAAGACGAGTTTCGACATTTCCCAACAGAGGCCGCTTCAATGGTTCACCTTCCCAACATTCTACCATCAGATTCCAACAGTCTGTGTCGAAGGTCTGCAGCTTTTCTGGACGTAAACCTAACAGAAATAGAAAGAATGTGAATACTCACAGGTTCCATTAAATATATCTTGTAACCATTAGAGACACTATTAATATCAAATCTAGGATTAGGAATAATTTAATATCAAATCTAGGATTAGGAATAATATCTAAAGTGATTAGGAAACCTGATTTAAATAACAGCTACTGTAAATCTACTTTATTTCTTATTTTCCTGTATATTTTGTATATAACTTTTTCATGGTGACTAGAATTTTATAACACCTATTATGATACTGGTACATGTATATGAATTTTTCATGTGACAATTTATTCCCACGAATCCTAATTGTTCACGAAATATGTAAATTTCAAACGCATGGAAATAAGTTGAGTTTATATTAGATTAAAGTTTAGAGTTGTAATGAAACTTTCTACCAGTTTTCTGAATATGGACAATTAATTAATCAATTAATTAAACATATTAATCAATATAAGAGTAATCTAGATTAATATTTCCAAGTAAAAACTTAAAGTCATGTTCTATAACTTACACGATCTATCACTTACCCTTTTTTACAGACGTCCATAGGTGATCTTTGTTGTCGCATTTTTCAAACGCGTTCGGAAGCTTGACGTGGCCCGCACAAACATACCAGAATAGGATACCAAAGGCATAAACATCCACACTGTTGTCATAGCGACCAGAGAAGAGTTCGGGGGCCATGTGGATAGGCGTACCCACGATACTACCACTCATCATGGCCTCAGGTTTACAGAATCCCAAGTCCGTGATCTTACCGCGATTATCTTTGTCCAGCTGTCGAACACAATACATAAAGCAATACAGGTAAGTAATCAAATACTACAGTTTTAGTTGTGTCTTTATGCAGATTTTAAATATTTACATGTTATTTGAGACAATCACTATTCTAAATTAAAGCTTTATTTACTTTTTCTTTTCTAAAACTTTTGTTTAAAAATTTCAAATAACTGATTTAACTTGCAGCAAATTGGAAGCATTGATTAAGAATTTAAATTTGAATTGACTTTTAACTATTACTTGTCATTACTTGTTTACATATTACCACAATGCTACAATTTGTATACCTACCAGTACATTTTTTAGCTTGATGTCCCTGTGAACAAGCCCCTGACTATGGAGAAATCGGATACCTTCCACAACATCAATTGCTACCTGTAGTCTGTCAAATACAAATGGACATTTTACAAAGCTACACAAGTCATAACCACTGAATCAAAAAGAGAAAATACATGGATGTGTAAAAATAGGAAGTAATGACATAGGACAAATTAGTTTATTGAACACCAATGACTGTGTAATCCTACTGAATTGTATCAGCACCTATTATTATCTACAGGCCGTTTGGTCATTATCCAGTGAAGTTTCTGAAAGAAATTAATCTTAACTGACCCCTGAAAACTGTGAAGGTCACTAATCTAAGCCTTTTGCCCTACTTTGCCCCATACCAATGTCACTTCTCTGTGCCTATTGATTAATTGTTTACAGAAATTAGTCTAATTGATCTCTGTGACCTTGAAGAAAGGTCAAAGTCATTTATTTAAACAAACTTAATTGCCCTTCATCAATGAATACTACAGGCCTGGTAATTTTGTTATTGACTAGTGATCTGAGAAATGTCGAATTACTCCTTCCTTTTTTTCTTTAGTAGTTTTGATTATATAATCACATCACAAAGGGATTCAATTCCATCATATTTCCCCTATATTGTTAAATGACCAAAGTTTGCTGTATTCCAGTCATGATTAGTGTATACGTTTTATTTTTACCTGCTGACCCAGTCGAGGCCCTGTTTGATGGCTGCGTACAGGTCCCGCTGGAGTCTGTCCATTATCAGTAGTACTGCAGGACTAGTGCCTCCTCCGTATGTGTAGTCTATCACAGAACCTCGCAGTACAACTATACGCTCATGTGGAGGAATGTTCCTGGGAACGGAAATAATTTGATTTCTCGATAAAATTATGATGAATCGTAAAAATATGCGTATATGATTCTTTCTTTCACCCTGAATACATCTGATATAAATATTTATCCCGCCTCAGGCAAGAATCTTGTATACCGCATCATTCAAAAGGGTAAAAATTGTTTAAGTTCTGAGTCATTTTGGTTTCCAATTGCTCATCAGTTATATATTGGATACTAAAAATATCAGCTTTGCATAGAGTTATCATATCATTTTTTATATAGACTTACTTAGTGTAGTAGAACTCCAAGGCAAGGTCGTTCCAGTGTTTGTCGTCAGGGGGGACAACTGACTTGATGGCGCAGGGTGAGAACCCACTCCAGGTGTCGCAGGAGTACACCACGCCGTACTGACCACGCCCAATCTCACGACTCATCTGAGGCGTACCTGTAAACAATTGAAATATTTCATAACCTATATCATAAAATAATCATGTCTTGCTATATCTCTGTCTAAAAAAACATAATATAAGAAATCATTGTTAAGTTTTGTGAAATATCCATTTAGTAACATTGGCGTTTCAACATGAATGCCTGATTCATAATTCTGCTTATAGTATTTAATAAAGCCTCCCATATGAATCAGCATCACCTTTTTTCTGTGTCCAATAACAAAATAAGTTACTTTTTAAAATTAGACTTTAAATCAGTGTGGTGTTCAGTTATAAGCTCCCTCACCTAAACATCCAATTGTTCAATCCTTTTGTGGATTATATTGCCACAGGAATAAGGAAGTACAGTAAAATGGAATTAATTCAGTTATTATGAGATACCTGATAACTTTTGTGCAGAACTGTCATTTTTAATGGTGATGGAATGACACTTAAAGATGATATCCCCCGCCAAAGTCATTTCAGCGGGAAGATTACAAATAGTTCCATCACCACTGTAGATACTACTCCTGCACAAATGTTATGGGATATCATTTGGCACATGTAAGAAACATTCTGAACCAATTCACAGCAGAAATCAATGATAAGTTACCATGGAGAATGACATCTTTAAGTGAAGTGCTCTCCAGGGCCACCTTAGCGACACGAGGAGCGTGAACTTTCCGGAGTTTCAGTCGCTCATCCTCAATCTTATCCAGCCGACCTGTGTGTTTCTGCTCCAACTGCCGCAGGGCTATTGCAAAGGCATCATGGGATTTGTTCAACCTCTCTTTGATTTGTGAAGAAATGCTTTTAGCTAACCTAAAATTGAAAATTATGCATAATGATTATTCTTATATAACAAAGAGATATAACAGTACATTTCTTTCTTAATGCAATACTAAACAGTAATTAGCATCCATTTACTGATATTTTTTTTCGAAGCAATACAATTAATTTTCCCAAATTAAAGCTATTTTTATCAAAGTCCTTAGCTGTAATAATAAAAATAATATAATATATACAATACCATTTTGGTCTGACACATGTAAGAAGATTTGATTACCTGGCTTCACTGAGGTTGGCAAGAATGTCGGCTGCAGCCTTTTTCTTCCACTCCAAGTCAATTCGAGGAGCTGTGCTCCATGGCATGGCTTTCACCATCTGTCAGGGGAGATAATTCTCAATTAATCAGACAAAAATTACATTGCTGAAGTTTGTGAGGTTGAGATAAAAATCAATAGACATACCTCCTTTTTTTGCCTGTAGATAAGACTGGTTTAGGTTATCTTATAAAGGTGACAGAGTACATAATGCAATATAAACTATACATGTACTAGTTATTAAAAAACATTACATATAAACCTTCACATTTCAAACTGGACATTTTAACAAGGGCACTTTGATACCAACTTTATATCAAGTACAGTTTGGGTTATCACATTTGAGTACCTGTTTCATGCGCTCCAGTATAACACGGAGAAAGGAAGAACTTGACTGAAGGCTTATCTCCACCTGGTATGCTGCATTCAGGATCTGCAATAAAAAGGTAGGACATGTGTAAAAGGCTAGGAGATTATCTGGTTTAATATTATAAATTATATATTACAATATTATCATTTATTACTAAACCAATATTATCATTTATTACTAAACCTATTATATATTACAATATTATCATTTATTACTAAACCTATTATATATTACAATATTATCATTTATTACTAAACCTATTATATATTACAATATTATCATTTATTACTAAACCTATTATATATTACAATATTATCATTTATTACTAAACCTATTATATATTACAATATTATCATTTATTACTAAACCTATTATATATTACAATATTATCATTTATTACTAAACCTAAGTAGTTTTTGTTTTAATAACCTTATCAAAATAACTCCTAAATTTTCAGTATTCAGGATTTGCACGCTCTGATATGCATCTGTTTACTCCTCTGAGAAAGTAGACTATAACCATTGTCTGGCAAAGTTGACCAACAAAATTAGACGATGGCTTTCTGTATTAACGACACCTTAATCTATCACAGAAATATGTTCCTGTATCCTTCATGACACAAAAATGTGTCACAGCAAACATGTGAAACGTACTGAAATGTTCAACCTCTTAATTTGAAGTTATTCTCTGACTTGCATATTAAATCATTTCAGTATATATATAATAAAATTTGCAAAAAAATATCATTTTGATCACATGAAAGATAAATTATATCTAAAAATTCTGGTTGCTCTCTTTTCTTTTTTATCAATGTTTAGTGCTTTGCCAATGAAAACAAATCTGTCTGAATTTGACAAAATTATCAAAACACTTTATATATTACATCAAATCCAACTTATTCATTCAGAAAATCCATTCCATGATACCCGATATTCAGTAAAAGCTGGTACTTTACAGTAATTTATACCTGCTTCAGCGCCTCACTGGTCGATTTACTATTTGCAGTCTGTGAATGATCGGCATCAAATCGCTCCAGACTCTCCAGGCATCGACTCAATGTACCTAGAAAGAAAAGAGAGAATTCATCAGGAGTTGAAAAAACAACTACATGTACATGTAAAGTGGAACAGACCAAGTTTGTTTCTGTTTCTTTTTAATGACCAGGGGTCATTTCAGGATATGCCAGGTTTAGGAATAGGAAGTGGAAGAAAGAAAGAGTACTCAGAGAAAAATCATCAACCTGCAGCGAGTACCTGGCAAATGCCTCATGGATTTTTACTCATTACTAATAGGGCAGAGTCTTATCTAATTGACCATTGCAGTGCAAGCTAACATTAAAATTGATTGCTTTTAGCATATTTTATACCATGTTTGCATCCCAGCGGTTTGACGTAGAACATACCCAAATGATGATCTAATGCACTTTTTGCATACATACAACCTTTTAAATAAAATATCATGTACCCTGTTTAATGCACTACAATATACTTCATTTGCACATTCATGAATATTTATTTCTTTGTTCAATTCTCCTTTTCTTTTTCTTTGTAGAGGTAACTGCACCTTTTCATCCACTGCATGAGTTCATCACAGGGTTTTTAACTTGTGCTGAGCATAACTGTTATTTATCTTAAAAGTGTACATACATGACTACCTTAGTCCAAATGGATTTCACTTTTTAAAATGTAACTGTAAAATGAGTTTGATAATTTTGTAGAGTCTCAAAAAGTTATTGCATTGCAAATCTATAATATACTTCTTACCATCACTCCTTCAATTGTGTTAAAAAGATAAACTAAATGTTAATTTCCCTAACTCTGGTCATCTCATGTTTTGTCATTCTTATGAACGCACGTTAATTGACTATCAATACATCGTCAAGCAAAACAGCAAAATGCGCCTTCATAGTTAACACAGATTTATGTAGGGAATCTCCTATTTGTTTGGTGTTGTTATTTCATATTAGGTCATACTGTAACCAACTTTCTTTCGCATGCTATTTGTTTTCATGAATTTAGCAATCAAGTTAAATCTGTGAAACTTAATCTCCACCAAATGTTCTGAAATGAAAACATGAATTTAGTAGCCGCAAAGAAAAGTTGGCTTACCGTAAATGAAATGAAATGTTCAGACATTATAACTGTAATAATTCCTGTTGCAATGTTTACAACTGGAATGCAATTTGAGTGTTTGAATGCAACATCCTTACCATCAGTTTACATTTACAATCACACTTACAGTCCGTCTAGTGTAATGTCTCAGTTTTTAAGCTAGACATATGTCAAAGCTTGGGATTGCCTTTTTATGTGATATACATAAAATACAGACCCGTTAAGGAAACCAATAAAAAGGTCATATGTCAATCCTGGTTCACTGAAAATACCATGATAATTGGAGATTAAATGATCATTTGTGTTGATAATTACTGGTATGATCTCAGAAATATTAGTACATTAGGCCAGAAAAAAAATAATGTCTGTTTAAGGTTACATTGGCAAAAAAAATAGTGTCGGTTGGTCGGGAGGCTTTTTTTTGCTTTTTTTTAAAGTGTCTTTCACTCTAAAATAATGGCCGCAACTAGAGTCTGAGATCGAAATCCCGACTTTTATCTTTTTTTTTTCATAGAAAAGTGGTGAAAAAAATAGGGTTGGGGGTAAAAAATTAGGGTCGGTTGTGTAACCCTAAACAGACATATTATTTCTTTTGGCCTTATCAAAAATATATATTACTCAAATCTGATTTAATAGTACATTGTATATGTATTATGGTTTCATCAGCTATAACAATGACACTAAATTCAATTTTTTTAAACTGAAGCATGTTAATTAATTAATATTATTAATACATGTACATTGTGTTACTTGCATTATTTACAAATACTGTTGATTTTATTCAAAATTTTGTTTATTCTTTTAATACACAAATACATCTTTCTACTACAACAGTGGGTATAACGTTTACTGCAGGGTAGGCCTAGTGGGCATTGAAATCAAACTTATTGAGATAATCGGTGTAAACAATGAACTGAATCACTTCACAGAGGAGATAGGTTTGTTTAATATAAAACATTATCTTATAATCCTGTGATATCACTGACTATCACACATTTTTTGTTTTATCAACTTCCTGTATTTTCCATGCTAATTGATAAGGGACTTCCCTATTGTATCCCAGTGTTATATATAGAAGAGTCATCATACTGTAGCTAAAACAAATAACTTTTTAAATATCTGTTTCATCTATGACATCATCTTTGATTTAACAGTAAGACATTAACAAATTAAAGACCCCTCCCCCCTCCAATTCATGTAACATGAAGTTGTATTAATTCTCTCAATTAAAGAGACCCATGCAACAAATGCAATGTCCCAGTGTCTGAAATAAGTAGAACTGTTGCCAGAGTGGACGACTAATACTCCCCGCTACACAAATTTAGTAATAACTCCATTAATAGGGGACATTACAGAACCCTTTATAGTTTACTCAACTCCCCTTTATGTCAGGGTTCTGTATACCAAATTTTATCTAAGTCTGTCAATTAGTTTAGTAGGAGTTGTATTTAGTGACAGACCGACGGACGGACGACTGGACGGACGGACAGACAGACAGACAACCCTATTCCAGTATACCACCCCTTAACTTAATAGAGATAGATCAACCATAAAATATAGGTCACAATGGCTTAATTTTGGTATACACTTTATTAGTTATGTTTTTTAGTAGCAACGTCCTATTGACAGCCAGGGTCATGTAAGGATGTGCCAGGTTTATTGGTGGAGGAAAGCCAACGTACCAGGAGAAAAACCACCGACTAGCAGTCAGTACCTGGCAACTGCCCCACAAGACCCAGGTTTCTGTGCTCTATTAACTAGGAGATACAAGGTTTTTCCTTACAAAGGTAAAAATATAGGTCACAGCGACCTGGTTTTGGTACTTTGATACACCACACAATATCAGCTAGATAGACACATACCAGGTATAAAGTTCTAAGTTATATTTCAGGAGTCAGAGAGACAGATGGTAGAACAGAAACAAGACATGCCCTCAAAATTATTAGTAACTATTTATATGGTAAGGGTTTTCAACTAATTATAAACTCTTAAGTTTGAACTCTAATGGGTCTAAAACTCTTATTACCTAATACATTTACATGTAAATACAATTTCAGTTGAACTCAATTTTTAAGAGCATTTTTCAGTTTTTTAAAAATGGCCTATAAATACACCAATTTGCAACCTGCAGTGTCATAAGACAAATTTAATTCTTGGGCTTAAAGGCCCATTACCTTTCCGGAGCAAAATATAAAGGTTTCTTAAAAACATTAATAACATCAGAAAATGCATACCGATGACCTAAAATAAGGTTACTACACCAAACATATGCAAGATTTCCTGCGTAATATATGAAAACAGTGGAAAGTCAATTCGCTGTTTTGCCGTCTGGCGCAGTGATAGTCAACTACCGCGCAGTATTTAGGACGACGTCGGGAAACATAATACGACCCGCGTTATAAAAATAAACATTTAATTTATTTTAATCAAATCGTTCAGAAGGTGATGCTAAATGTAGTATTAACGGTAAGTTAATAATTTTTAAGATTCTACAAAATTATCGATCTTGTTTTACATTCCCATTTTAAAAATTAAAAGCCTTTTCGGAAAGGTAGTGGGCCTTTAATGTAAGATAATTAGTAGTGTCTGGTAATCATTTTTTATTACCTTATTATAATATGCAATCAAATTATAAAGTTGAAAATTCTCTTACGACAGCTGTGCACTGTTAATATTTGATAATGTAGGTCATTTTTATTTGGGTTGATAAGATGTACTGTTAAAATCATCTGTATTAGGGCATTTTTACATTATCATAAGTACAATAGACTACAAAAATAATCTTACATATCGTTCTTATTACCGTAGATTAAGTATCTGATATATTACTGAACTTTTAAATTGTGGATCATTTTTATAACAATCTTGTGACAAGTCATGCAGGCTGCCAGAGTCTATCTATAATAATATGAAGGTCGCTTTTCCACACAGAAATACTTCTACCTGGATAAATACAGGTATACTAGACTATATAGTAATTACCATCAGATCTAAGAAAAGATATTTTTGAAAAGGTTTACACTTAAACAAATCGAATTTGTGATGAACTTACCTATACTTGTTACAAGTAACAAGAAGAATTGATATCTTTATCAGATTTTTACACATACCATATTTCGCCCAATAAGTGCCCCTATCCATATAAGTGCCCCTCCCCCTTTTTAAGGCCTGAATTTTACTCACCTCAAATTAAATGCAGACTGGAAATATGAAAACGGCGATGGTTTCTTTATCTGATTTCTTCTGCAAATTGATCTATGACTTTCTTTGTGTAAGAGCTTTTATGAATGTCCATATTTATAAAGCTCCATCTTCTTACTTTTTTACTATTTTTTAAGCACCCTGGGGAATTATTAGGTTAAATATGCTAAGTGCATTACAAATGAGCTCTTTACTTTTAAAACCTCTATATATCAGTCACTTTTCTTAGTAACACTCTAATTCTTCTCTACAAGCTTTGCTAATGTATAGTTTTTTAGTTACATATTATTGATAATATTCTGGTGTTCAGTATTTCTACATTGTGTTGTCAAGCATTACCATCATTTTAATAGTCTCTGGAGACCATAAACTTGTTATATCACCTGATTTTTTCACTCAGGGAGGGATTTATATCTTATTCCACTTGAATGTTTTATGTATCAGTAATATTCTGTTCTTTAATTGCTTTCAATTACTGAATACATCTTTTACAATCAATACACATTTTAACAAGTCACAGTTAAAGATGTAACCAACAGTTAGATAGATGTTGAAATGGGAAGCCCCGATATGTCATTATTACTGTAGTTTTAAACACTGTCAAATTTACAAATAACTTAATTTTTCATCCAAGAAATAATTTTAGTAATGTTATCAAACAAATGTTTGCTTGGTTCTGTCTAATCTATCTTTTGTCTATGCTTTTAATCCTACCAATGACCTTGAATAAAAGAATTTCCATCCAAAATAGAAATTCCTTATTTCATATCTTTATGAATCATCAACTTGGGCTATGGTATATAACTACTGACAGTTTATATGTGTGAAAACTTCATTATAACCACAGCACATAATAGTATTATGTCACTGTATTTAGTAAACAAATATTTTTGCACAAGGTCATAGAGTGCACAAAGGTATCTCATTCAGAGGCATTCATAAGGGATTATCTGCTTACAAGTTCTTTCCCATTTCTTTATTTCTTTTTTTAATTTACACTGACCAATCATTGTTCTTGTTTTCAAATGTACCTTATTTTGTGATAATTGTCGATACGAATGACATTTTGTGTTATAAATTCATAAGAATGATGTAATGAAGCTTAAGAAATATTCTAGAGAAACTTACCTTGAATTTTTGAATTAAAATCAGCATGCAATACATGAAGTTTATTTTATCATATTCATCACATTGAAAAGCCTTATAATTCATTCCACATAAAATCAAAGGGTTTTCTGGGTGGGTGACTATCGTGTATTAACAATATGACACCGGAAATCAGGAATATTAATGTAAAGTTAGTGTCATGATGGTAGCTATACAAGCATACAACATAAACCTCGTACACTTACATCTAAGGTGAACACCTACATTAAACACCTACGCTGTATAGTGACCCAAAATCATACAGAATAAACTACACAAATACACACAAAGTCGTCACAGCTGAAATATAGAACCCCGATACTCTTACATACATCTACAAAGTATCAGTGATCAAACTCGTCCACAATTACCTGTAGAAAATAAACTTTCTTTTTTAACATCCGCCCATACCTCAACATATTTTAACATCTGTACATGCAGGTACTGTCTTTATGTGTTTCAACTTTATGATGGGAATCATCTAATATGTATATAACTAAGTAACTAACCTAAACATACACTTACACTGTCTCAGAAACTGAAATTATCAAATATATAAACATTAGAAAATATCTACCCACACATACACATCTACGACATCTACAGTGAATAAGGTCATTACATGCAATCTCAACAAAATAACAACTTGGATATTTCTAATAAATTTTTGCAATACCATATTTTACCTAATAAGGGTGCCTCTACCTTAACTCCACTAAAATTTCTTGGTTGAGATTAAGAAAAGATGTTCATAGAGTTCCTAGGAAGTGTAGAAATATTGGGCTGCTTTTCTGTCCGACTCATTCTGTATTGATATTGAGACACTATAAAACTCATTGTTGTGTATATACTCCTTTGAACTGTGGGTTCTATATGGCTACTTGATTTTAAACGTTGATCTGTTTCCTAAAATCTAGAATGATGAATCCTTAATATGGGTGAGCGAATCAGCAATTAACCGACCCTGCACCTTATTAGGTCAAATACGGTACAATGACTATACACACCTACACTGAAATCTGTAACTTGAGTCGCTTTAAAATATATACACTGAAATGAGAGACTGATTCAATGATAACTGTATGTATATCTCACCCTCATATTTTTACTCATTTTATCCAGGATATATGAAAACAATTCTCTTAGTTCTTGTCAAATAAGATTTATTTTTGCTGGGATTGGAACTTCTCAGTCAGCAGGCCTAGGTAACTGGTAATAAATTTAAATGTTCTTGCTATTTGGAATGTACTGTAACACATTAGGGCTTACATAAATTTACAGTCTGCAGGTCTTTTTAAAGAAATAGTAAATGACCCCACTTTTTTCCTGTACATCCATAACGACCCCATTTTTTTTCTGAGACTATGTAGGACACCATTTATAGAAAGCCCTGCACCAACCATGCACTTTTTTTGAAAAATTCATTTGAGGCAGATTCTGACATAACAATATACTACAAATTAATCTTAAATTATGGAAACATTTCTGGTGCAGCATTACAAAATCATCAAAATTTTAATTCAACTAGACTTTGAAGCAACATCACTGAAATCAGGAACATTTTTTATACAACTAGACTTAAAAATAACATCATCAAAATCAGGAGCAACATTTTTTATACAACTAGACTTAGAAACAACATCATCAAAATCAGGAACAACATTTTTAATACAGCTAGATTTTGAAACAACATCATCAAAATCAGGAACAACATTTTTGATAAAACTAGATTTTGAAACAACATCATCAAAATCAGGAACAACATTTTTGATACAACTAGACTTAGAAACAACATCATTGAAATCAGAAACAACATTTTAATATAACTAGACTTTGAAACTAAGAGAAAGTCAATAACCTGTAATGGACAATAGGCCAGCCTCCTCTATCCCTGTTATCAGTGAGTTGAAGGTCAAGAAGCATCCGAATGGTCGTTAGGTCAACATACTGTCTGGGTGACCAAACTACTGGTCATTCATGATGAGATTATAGTGGTCATTGAGGCTGAGTGGTGAAGATGTCCTAACATCTTACCACAAGCCCTCAACCTTTGGTTGCGAGTTCAAATCTTACATGGGGTAGTTGCCAGGTACCGACTCTGCTGGTTATTTACCCTTGCTTAGGTACTAATTAATTATTATGTCATGTTTTTCTGAGTGTAACGCCATATTTTTCAGAGAAAACAACACAATTTTTGCTCAGTAATGTAAAGAGATAACAATCGCATTGATACTTACCCGCAAGGGAGATAACTCTATAATATATAAAGACAGAATAAGCATCCCTCCTATTACCATCCTTCTCCTTTATATATATGTCCCTTCTCAATTTTTACACAATGTAGTTTCAATATTTATGTTAAAAGCTATCACAAGAAGGTGATATCAATATCAATAAATTGGTACTAATATCAATATCATCTGACCATATACAACGTTATAACAATTCATTATATACATATCCGGTAATAATTGATAGCATAAGGAAAATTTATGCGTACCTGTGTATGTATCGCGAAGCACGTCTACTGATCGGACCAAGTTTCCGGCGATGGCCTGGTTGAGAGCCCCTAGGACTAATTCCTGTATCTGGTAGGTACAGATCTTCAGGCCCTTTGTGGTCAGTATCACACCCTGCTCATCAAAGTCTACACCTATGTCAAATAAAAATGAAAATGATACTCTTCAAATGAAATATTTTTTGTAATTGAAACATGATACATAACCACTATTTAAATAATAAAACAGACATACAGTTACATTATCATATACCGGTAATAATATTGTTCACTCCTAAGTTTCTTCTGTTATATAAGATTTAAAAGCCATTACATTTTCCAATACATTAAAAATCAAAAGTTTCTTAAAAACAATAATAACATAAGAAAATTTATATTGATGGCCTAAGATGAGGTTCCAACACCAAACAAATGTAAGATTCTATGCCTAATCTATGGTAACTGTTAACAATGAAGACAACATGATGACCCGTGTTATGAAAATTGACATTTAATTTGCTTGAATTTAATCGTTCAGAAGATGAAGATAAGTGTTTTATTTACAGTGAGTTAATAACTTTTGCGACTCTACAAAATTCTATGCTTTGTTTCACATTCACATTTTAAAAATTCAAAGCTGTTTTGGTTTATGTGTACATACCATTAACATACACAGAACATCAAGCTAATTCATCAATATACTTCACAAGAGGCCAGTCTTATTTCCTTAACTACTTACTTTACACATTTAATTATTAGTTTTAATTAAATAAGCATCCAATCAAATATATTCATCAGGTTTATTTTTGGCTTAAAGTCCTATCAACAGCCGGGGTCATTTAAGGATGTGCCATATGTTTAGGAGATGATTGAAAGCTGGAGTACCCAGAGATAGACCTGCAGTCAGTACCTGACAACTACATATATGATACCTGACATTGATTTCGAACTGACGATCCAGGGGTGGAGGACTTGAGCATGCGGTATAAATATTTTGGGAAATCTTAACCACTCTGCCACCTTCCATCATTCAATAAAGTAAACCTTGTTACAGATTTTGACAAAGGTTCAGAGCCATTACAAAGTAAGAATGTAATGTAAACATCACAGGTTGGCCCTTGTAATAAATGAAGGCTGAATATTCAGAATTAGTTTGCAATTTGAACATCAATGGAAAGTTTTTGCGACAAGGAAAAACAAGCAAAATTCCCTTTTGTATCTTATAACTGAATGAAATATAATTTGAAAAAGAACTAGTTACATGTTCTTCCCTTTAATGGGGAAACATTCATTGATGTCCTGCATTTTTTAACTTTAGAAAGGTTTTGCTAAATTAAACTGGTAGAAAAACATGTTTACCATAAAGTGTATTTATTTTTCTAGTAACACACATATTTGGATGGAATTTCTCTGAAAATATTATAATATGTAACAAAATGGGGTATATGTTGACTTCATAAATTAACAGAATTATTTGTCAAATCTTTAACCAAACTATCAATTCATTAATAAAAGGAATAATTGTCAAATCACTCCTGTGATAGATTATCAAAATGTACATTGTAGGCTGATTCATACCTATCTGATGACTGAGAGTTCACAGGCTAAATGAACCACATCACTTACTGCCAATTTTTCACCTTTATATTTTTTTTTTATCTCCATACCTCTAGTACTTCTGGCCTTGAATTTTTACAAGGTCACATACACATTCTGTCACTACCTTATTGAATCTAACCCTGCCACAAGGACATATGTACCTGATCAACTGATAATATATGTACGCTCACTCTTCAGTTTTACTATGGCATCTGACCCCGAATTCAATTGTATTTAATAAGACAAAATACGATGATTCTACAGAAAGAAACATTTTGTCCTGAGGCTGATGTTGAAGCTAGGTTTTCAATATTAAACAATAAAAAGATGGTGTATAAGTGTGTCAATGAATCTACACCATAGGTCATACCAAGAGTTTAGTTGCAATTAGTTAGAATGTAAATTTATAGTTATATTATAGTGAAAGCTTATGCTTATTTTACAGTCTAGTTTATGCCCCAGAGAATTAGTTGAAACCAAATGCAGGATATTGTTATACAGACTAGTACTCCAGTGAAAATTTTATGAGTGTTTTAGATCTGTACCCTGTCACATTCATCAACAAATGATCAGACAGCATAATTTTGATATATATAACTGTAAAAATGGATATTTTCAAGTGTATGTTTAATTTCGCGATTTGCTTGAGTAAACACATTTTGTGATGTTATTTCTTCCACAATCAATATACCTGCTAACTTTTTACAACATAGTTTTATACAAATATTACACGCAGGGAAAGTTTTCGCTCTTAAATGTCCTTCGCATAAAACTTCCATGTTTACTGTAATAACATGTAAAAGTGTATGTCCAAGTTGCCTTGGAAATGAACATAAAAGGTCAATGTTCAATGTCAATTTCTGCATTACTGATATGACAGCACTAGTACACTATATGCCCTATATATAACTACATGTTGAACCAAAATCAGTATTCTTTAACTATTACCTGTCTATTCATAAGTCATGTATAAAATGACAAAAGTTACTCTTTTTTTCAATGAACATAAAGAAAAAAGGAAACAGTATTCTAAATGTAAACATCAGATAAATGAAATATACTGTATTGCCAGTTTAATGGTTCACATCTTTCCCTTCTGTAGAATGTCTGTCGGCTCATCACTAATCCTAAATTTCAACAAATAAACAGCTAACTGATCAAGGGTGCAAAACTTATTGGGAGCTTATCAGACCATATTTGGCTTTCACAAAATTATTGCACAGTTATAAACCACGAATTAATTTCCAAAAGAAAACATAGAGTTATCATATGGTCGGTCTATATTTAAGAAAGATTTAAATCTAGGACAGTAAAGTCGAAGGGGATAGGAAGCTTATTTGGTAGAATACGGTAAACCACATCAATATCATCAAACAGATCAATCTGTGTTCAAATCATAGGGTGTAAGTTCCCTTTGATATATCATACAGGTCATGAAAAAAGGTTGATACAACGAAAAACTGAGTTGTCGAAATTCAAATTATGGATGAGCTTGTTAGACAGTAGAGTTACATAGTGGGACCAGCGATAAAATTTATTCAGCAGAGAATCATAAAGGTACGGTTGATTGTATATATCCTGGACATCTTGTATTCTTACTTGTATTCCTACTAATGCTGTAAACACGTATCACTGTACAGAACAAGCTCATGTTTATTATAGCAATGATTGTTATATAGCCTAATGGATAGGACAACCATAAAGACCGTTCACTAGTAGTGGACACTAACTACATATACCTATTAACCATATCCTTATAAACTTGTCCTTGTAACTGTCACATCTTCCTTTTTGGTACTGTCCACATATATACAAGCCTTTCAACAAAGTATTTGCAAGTACATGTACATTGTATTAATCTTACCTAAAAACTCGTACTGTGCCGCTTTGTCCACTAAACTCTGTTGAATTCCCTGGATAGTTTCCGATATCATCAATTTGATCTCATCTCCTTTTTCTACAGAAATTTTCATCAGAGACTTGTACAACTCAGTCTCTTTCTCACGTGCAAATTCAAGTTTTTTCGGAGTGATCATCATATCACGAGCCATGTCAAAGGCAGAAACAATGAACATATTTAGACATCGTTCATGGCAGTTGTTCAGGACAGTTGCAGCGTTCACCAGATACCGTTGAATCGTTTGTTGAACAAAGTATACAATCCTGGAAGAAAAAGATGAAAAGTTGTCGATTAGTTCACTATCGACCTCGTAATAGTCCATAGACATAGTGTTGGTTAGGTTTCTAGCACCCGGGCTCTCACTCAAATATCCAATATCACAGAGTTGACGAAATATAGTAGAAGACGTTAATATCACAGAATTCACAGTTTTGCGTTTAGAACAAACCCTATCTAACGGTGTTGACACAGGAGACACACAATATTTTGGTTCATCAATAGCACTGGACAGATTCTGATTTTCATGGTCCTCTATCGTCTCTACAGAACCATTGCAGTTTGTTTCCTGTCCTTGGGGTGACTTTTCGACATTGAGATTAGAGTCCGTAGTTCTGTCATCACTAGAATCTGAGATTTGAGTATTTATCCCAACGAAGCATACTGGCTGGAAGTTACTAATGATATGAAGCCTCTTCAGAAAACTTAAATCCTGAAGGAAAAGCAAATAAAGAATAATTATTGCCTAAAATTTTAGTTTTAAGAAGAATATTTTCATGTATACCAAGCACATAATAATTTGAATGATATCATAAATAATTCAATAGTTTATTTCTTAGTTATGAAGTCAGTTAATTTATCTTAACTCATGATCACTGTCATTTTATTCTGAAATCATGAATAGATCAGTAACTTTGCATTCATGAATATCCTGGAGCCTTATACTTTCGGGCCTAGAAATCACTGGCTGAAACATCTGTAACATTATATACACTGAAGTGTGACTGTATTTAATAGCCGTTAACTTCAAATATAAAATAACAAGGACGACACATTTGCCAAAATAGCAAAACATATTAATTTTGTTTTTACTCTTCTGGTGATCCCTGTCCATAATTTTACCCAAATCTTAATGTACAAATTTACTGATTCACCTCATAATGGACTTTGATCTTTATATATAATATGCAGCTTCAGGGGTGAGTGAGAATATAAATCAAATATAATTTTGGTTTGTTTTCCTTTTCAGTTTTTGATGGAGAAGATTAAAGATGCTCCACCGCCGACAGAGTATAAATGATATTCATCATTTGAATAATAATTGGTGTTTAATCGTGTATATATATGCCTAATTAACACACACAAAAAATAAAATGATTTGTTTCGCCATTGATGCATGCGCAATCAGTACTTCATTTCATATAGAATATAGTGACATGGAATTTTTTCGGGATGCAATTAATTATTTTTCATATTTTTAACTTGAAGTAAAATAAGAAGCTCAAACTTTTCAATGGTGATAAATGTGTAAAGTAAGTAACTTTTGTTACTGAAGAAAAATACTAAATCATCTACTCCTGTTTTTGATAATGAAAAAATTCCATTTGTCAGCGGTGGGGCATCTTTAATTAGTTTAGAGCACTCAATTTGCAACTAATTGTCAATTTTAAATTTGGGTAAAGACTATAAACAGGTCCCAGTTCGGTTCATTTTTACTTTAAGAAGTTCTCAACTTTAAATTCTCTATATGAATAATTAATTAAACTGTTATGGAAGTTACAGGAAAGTAGGGCTGGGTATTGGAAGGTCTAAAACGATACAATACGTATTGACAATACACTGAAACAATACACAATACGTATTGACGATATACTGGACCTCTTTTTTCAAATTCAGTTGACCAATGTATTTTGAAAATTGTGACAATAAAAGACAATTTTGATAAAACATTCTATAACCTTGCAAAAACCTACCAAACATTTGATTTGGTTCACCATCTGTGTTGATTGAATTCTGTCAATTCGTATTTTCAGTTATCAAAAGACATTTCTAATCCATCTAGGTGATACAGATGCTTTAAACAGATGCTTTAAACACTTCCTTTTGCTTGAAATGTTCTTACTTGAATAATGCTTTAGAATAAATTTTGTTTGGAATTTCCTCTTTCTATAATTAAAACAGTCGGCTCAGTTGTTAAAACGATACAGCGATATACAGCATGTTTGTGTATCGATATTCGATACGCTTCTGAAAACCGATACGTATCGGTATATCGATATATTGATCCAGCCCTACAGGAAAGCGTCTTCAGTTATTGAACTTTCATACTTGCAGGTAATTACAACCTCAAGAATAAACATATTTTAGGGATAATTAGCAATGAAGAGGTTGCTAGCTATAATCCAATATGTTTATCATATATCAAGTAAATAAACCTACATTTTCTGTGAGCTCCTGGGTCTGGAATGCAAACAGTAGAATTGGCGAGATTTTCTCGCAGCATTTATTGTACTTTTGCTGAAGGTCATCCTCAAGGTCATTTATGGACGGAGACACTACAACCTTCGCTCCTTGTCGGAGCATAGGGTGATTCAGTGACACTTCTAACACTGCAGTTCCATTAGCCCCGTCTAAACTGGGGTTCTCCGAAATTTCAATGTCCTCTATTGGTATTGTGCTCCATGGTTTCTTATATGCCTCCAAGTTCTCTGCCAGATCGTAACCGTCCGGAAGTGATAGGCCTATAGACAGATTACTTCCATATTTGAACTGAACCATACGGTTATTTCCATTAACGTCTCCGTTGTCAAATTTTGGGTAAATGTTTCTGCCAAAAATCTCATTAACCACACAGGATTTGCAGTGGGCATTCTGGCCATATATGACGATGCCTGGGGGTTTTCTGGCAGTGGCAAGGATCTCTTGTTCTTCTTCCTGCAGAAGTTCTGCAGAAAACAGCTGACCTAAAAAAATCAGAAAAACTCTAATTCGACTGCTTCTGTTTTGAATAGATAACAATTACCATAAAATATTTCATACAAGTTAAAAATAGTCACTTTGACTTTCATTTTGAGGTGAAAACTGTACTGAAAAGTCACAAGGTACATGACACAATTTCATCATTAGAAAATGTAATGAATAACAACGTCAGGTCAGACAATGATGAATACTTATTTGTCTACATTTCAGATAAGATAAGAGAGAACATCAGATTAACACCATGATGATGAGTAGACAAAAACTTTTCCTTGTTAAAAAATACACTGTCACTGTCAACAGACATAAAAAACATTAACAAAATTGAACATCTTCAAATATCTGTAATTTGTATTGATAAAATATCTGTTTTATTACAGATTAACGCCTTTCCGAACTCAGCTGAACTTGTATAACTAATCTAGACTACTGCCAGCTGACTGCATCTTGTGACCAGAGGTCGCATCTACTCACCAGCTTCAGACTTCCCAGATTCATTTATGTCATCAAAACATCTTTTCGTGTCGTCTAAAATGATCTGTAATCTTTTGGTACAACTAATGAAGCGATTGATTTCGGTTGCCAAGCTTCCCATCCTGAGAGAAAATGAAACTTCAAAGGAAAACTCTTCCGCCTGCTGTTTCCTCCATTTTCGTTTGCCTCTGTAGGATTAAACGCGCGTATGTGTCTAAGAGTTGTTCCCCTTGTATCGCTAGCTTTTGTTTATATGGTTGGACCTATTTGACCTAAATTAATACTGACGGATTTTATGATATTTTGTTGTTTACAGTGGAACATTCGCAATGACTTACTATACACGTATTGAAAAATTTAAGTCCGTCAGAATTTATACTTGTAATTATTACTTTTACAAACGCGTGTGTGTGTTTTACACCTTGCCTTGCTCACATTTACTTATGTGGTTTGTGCGATCTATCCAATACACACATTTAAAAAAAAGTCAGTCTTCTTTATAAGCAATAAATTAAGATATGCATAATTAGCTTTCATGGATATAGTTATTGGTTTTCATTTATAAATTACATGACATCTGTTGACCTATGGGCAGAAATTTAGATGTTCCGTATTCGAATCAATACAAGCAACCTGGTGAGGGCGTTTAAAAAAAAAAAAGGGAAAAGGTACTTATAAAATCATTGCAAACCTACACAGTTTTGGTCTCTATTTATGACTGGGCAATTGAAATTGAGGCCTCAAAAGGAGGAGGGGCGCTTATATCAGGAACATATATAATACATGTTTCTGTTTATAGTGACATGGGTACTTATTTGGTCCCGGTATATACTTTACTAATGCAGATGATTTAGTGAGTTTGGGGTCTCGGGTTCAAGTTCAGCTACTCTTGTTCAGGTGTTGCACTCTCTTAAGACACTACTATAGGTAAAATTTTTCCTCTCATAGATTTATACAATAAAGACAGGAAAAACATGTAAGCTAGTCATAATACATTCTCTGTCCTAGAGCATCCTCAATGCTCCAGGGGTTACTATCACTGATATAATATCCACCCCTGCATTGTATAGTATCTCATATTAAAAATGTTTGCAGTTCAGGGGACACAGGTAACTTGGTCCTTTGATATATGTACATCAAAAGAATTGATTATCGGTACACTGTGGTTGACTGTGTGGCTTTGAAATCAGGCATCACTCTCTCTATAATCTTCAAAGGAAGTCTCTGCAGTCCATTGATCAGTTTTTCTCTCCTGCGCTGCCTTCAATTTTACTATGATAGTCAACGGGTGGATATATTATCAGTGATAGTAACCCCCGGCGCATCGAGGATGTCTCTGAAGATGTCATTCTGTAAGTACATGGTTTTTTTTACATTTTCATTTTTTTTTCTCTGTGACCCGCAGCTGGCAGCAGCTTATATGTTAAGTTCATGTGAAGCGATACATAAAAGTGCCTGTGTGTGAAGTTGAGCTTAAGCTGGTAACATACATAAACTCATTTGAAAGAAACAGTGTATGACCAGCCCAGAAAAAGTTAAACTCTAGATGGACAATAACTGGCCCAAATTTTTTTAAACAAACTTAAATAAAAAAAGTATGCGGCTCATTTCAAGTTTTTACATAAATTACATAAGGAGAAAAACTTAGTTTTGACTTAATTAACAGTCATGTCTACCCTGCACCTTTGTTTTGAGAAATAGTGCACAGCCAATTCACCCGTCTAAGAAGCTAGCTACATCACCATTGATCAGTCTGCGGCATACTTGAACATACTAAAACATTGTTGTAACAGAACATTTGATTGCAATTTTGATGATTATATTGAAGAAACACATTTCTTGTCAAAATCATAGTTAGTGAAATGTATTTAAAGTATCAGTAATAAAGATTAATGATAAGCAAGACCATTCATAACTTCAGGATCACTGCATGGATAAAGCCAGCTAATTCAAGGGAGATAATCATGACTATATACATGTAAATCATTTGCATTATATTACACTGATATACTTTCTAAAGTAAAAATCCTGGAGTGACATTTATACGTAATAAACTGATAATAGGATGTTAAAGTACAAAATCTACCAGCCAATATTCTAAGATTTATAGGGTTACATCAGATGCAGCAGTGCGAAACAAAACACCTTTTGATATTGTTTTTCTTTTTTCCCTGGTGATTTAGAATGAAATACATCGATGTAAAATTGAAATTCATGGAAGAATACATTTACTTCTTGACAAATAACAGCAACAAAGTTGAATGATGAAGTCCTAAATAATCTTTCCTTATTTTCAGATTCAGTAAACAAACAAATGTCTACCATGATATTAGTAAGCTCGGAGTACTTTACCCATGTGAATAAGGAAACAGAGACACAAAAGTTTTCAAAAGTAAAATTTTATTTTTCATATAACAACTAAAGACTTTACAAAGTGTATGGAAACAATAATGAATGAAAAAGAACTTGTTAGTCTATAACTGTGAGGGAAAACAGAATCAAATGGTGATTAATATATCACCATGGTAATGGGTTGCGATAACTACAATCTGTTGATTTCTTCATCAAATTTATGATTTTTAAGCATTTTACAAAGAGGATATTTGACCTGCAGCAAGAATAGTCAATATTAGCAACATAATATGCAACCATTTAATCACTTATCTATGATGAAGATTTTGGTCCTATTAAAACTATTATGTTCAATAAGATTGTTTTTAGTTTAGTTTTTGGTCATATTAACTTAATGTTCAATAAGATTTTCTTGAATCTTAGCTTCAAATAAAACATAACTTGAATAAATGAACAAGTTGAATAACATCATTCAATTAACTTAGATATAAATCACCAAAATGGCATGAGATACTAACTCTCTTTAGTATTTAAGTCCATAATCGATCAGACAACAGCCACATGACAATTTTACACTGATTACTTAAGTAACAAGGATATATCCTAATTACTCTTTTATTTTTGTTTGCATAATTCCATTCAAGAAACCACAAGTTATCTCCCTTGTTTCTTTACTTTCTTTTTCATTGAATTACAAAGTACACACAACTTGGGTATCTCTAAATATGTGAATGTTTAACTATTTCACATTCGCTTCAACGATCTTCTTCTCAGAGTGTATATGTTGAGTATGTTGATTTGTGCTTCTCAACTCCAACATATTCAAAAGTTAATTAGAGTTCCACATGAAAGCAGTCCACCATCCTCAGCTGGTATCCATAGATTCTTTCTTTTCATCATCTATGTGGAAAAATAAAAACAAAAAGAATTAGTTATACAATTAATATTTTAGATTTAGACGAATATTTTTTATCACCCTGGCTGGGTTAATTCAATAAAACTTTTATTTCATTACAAGTCTTGTTTACCTATGTGTAACCCCTTCTCCTAGTACTTATCTAAACATGTTTTTATTAAATATTATGGGTTTGAAAATGCAATTTCCAATTATACAAAAACCCCTATTTTTTTCCGTACAGTGTAAGTTAGATGTTTCATGGAATTGTCTTTTTGATTGATTATAAATTACAAGAGCTGAATTTTCTTTCAGTCTATTCATAAATAACCTCAATCTTCTAACCAACAGAAATTGTGTAACATATGAAATTCAATTATTCAGTGAAAATGATATAAGAAGTCAAATAGAAGAGAAGGATTACCTTCCAGAATCTTCTCCAGTTCATGGATGGATGCAATAAGTACATGGAACTGTTTCCTCCTCAAGTCCAGCTGTAAACAAAGTATGTACCATGAAATCAAATTTTAAAATAAGAGCAACTTAATAGTTGGAAAATGGTAAACATATAGTATATAAAGACAGGATGACCACCATAGTTACCATTATGTACCTCAATCACTCATAAGGCCAAAAAAAATAATATGTCTGTTTAGGGTTACATTGGCAAAAAAATAGGGTCAGTAGGTCGGATGGCAAAAAAATAGGGTCAGTAGGTCGGAGGGATTTAAAAAAAAAAAATTTTTTAGTGTCTTTCACTCTAAAATAATGTCCGGAACCGGATTCTGAGAGCGAAATTCTGACTTTTATTTTGTTTCCGTAGAAAAATGGGAGGAAAAATTTGGGTCGGGGGTAAAAAATTAGGGTCGGTCGGGTAACCCTAAACAGACATATTAATTTTTTTGCCCTAGCTAACTACCGGTATGTCCCTTAAATAATTTACAGTTAACAATAGAGATATCACCACCCCGATTATTCATAGTTAACTACAGATGACAACCACCACGATCACTCATAGTTAACGAGTTAACAAAATTATTCTAATTACTTATAGGCCAACCTGTCAAATTAGCGATGTTGGTATATAGTGTATTTTATCTGGACATACAGTAAACGAGTTACAAAATTATTCCAATTACTTATAGGCCAACCTGTCAAATTAGCAATGTTGGTATAAAGCGTATTTTATCTGGACATACAGTAATATAAACCACTTTTCCTTCATGTGTAAGTTAATTTCGTGAATTTCATGATCCCAGTAAATTAATGACTGTTTATCTCTGCGAATTAAGATCTTCATCCATTTTACTGATAGGAATATATTCCATTGAAGTTTTAAACATCGTGAAGGTAACATTGGTAAACTTGTTTTGAAATGGAAATCGCGAAATAAGCTGTCTTTTGATAAAAAATGCTTCATCAACAAACAGTTTTGATTTGATGTCAACTCTTTCCGCACCGTAATTTCGGACCAGGTTCTGGACCGGAAGTCATTATTAGGCTTCTCCCAAGACATTTTAGCAATATGGGGGTTGTTTTTGGTGTGTTTTTGTCTGTTCTGATGAGGTTTAAATCATGCCGAAATAATGCAGAAAAACAAGAACCAATGTTCATGGCAATCACAAACTTGTTCGATAACATAAATATCATTATTTTCCCAGGTTTGTATTTTACTGACAGTAGAATGATTGCGATCATCGCTATGTTGCACATCGTGGGAAATTCAAGAAATGTGGGTTACATGACAGAAAATGAGTACTTTTCTCCTATCAAAATGTTCGGTATTAATGGATGATGTTGTTTTTACATAACATTTTATTGTGAAATTCATATGTTGTCTGCTGGATACAACTTATCATAGATAAGGTAATGCCAAGTTTCCTATTGTCTGCATACAACAACAGGAATGAGACGTCATGTTTTTCTGTCATCTGTATACGACAACGGGGATGAGACAGCACGTTTGAACAGGAATAAGACATCATGTTTTTCTGTTGTCTGTATACGACAACAGAGATGAGACGTCAGGATTTTCTGTCTTTTGTATACGACAACAGAAATGAAACGTCATGTTTTTCTGTCGTCTGTTTACGACAACAGAAATGAAACGTCATGTTTTTCCAGTCGTCTGTATATGACAAAGCAAATAAAACATCATGTTTTTCTGCCGTCTGTATACAACAACTAAGATGAGACCTCATGTTTTACTGCCGTCTGTATACAACAACTGAGATGAGACATCATGTTTTTCTGTCTTCTGTAAACGACAACGGAGATGAAATGTCATGTTTTTCTGTCGTCTGTATATGACAACAGAGATGAGACGTCAGGATTTTCTGTCTTTTGTATACGACAACAGAAATGAAACGTCATGTTTTTCTGTCGTCTGTTTACGACAACAGAAATGAAACGTCATGTTTTTCCAGTCGTCTGTATATGACAAAGCAAATAAAACATCATGTTTTTCTGCCGTCTGTATACAACAACTAAGATGAGACCTCATGTTTTACTGCCGTCTGTATACAACAACTGAGATGAGACATCATGTTTTTCTGTCTTCTGTAAACGACAACGGAGATGAAATGTCATGTTTTTCTGTCGTCTGTATATGAATGACAACAGAGATGAGACGTCAGGATTTTCTGTCTTTTGTATACGACAACAGAAATGAAACGTCATGTTTTTCTGTCGTCTGTTTACGACAACAGAAATGAAACGTCATGTTTTTCCAGTCGTCTGTATATGACAAAGCAAATAAAACATCATGTTTTTCTGCCGTCTGTATACAACAACTAAGATGAGACCTCATGTTTTTCTGCCGTCTGTATACAACAACTGAGATGAGACATCATGTTTTTCTGTCTTCTGTAAACGACAACGGAGATGAAATGTCATGTTTTTCTGTCGTCTGTATATGACAACGGGGATGAGATATCATGTTTTTCTTTCGTCTGTAAACAACAACAGGGATGAGACAGCATATTTTTCTGTCGTCTGTATACAACAACAGGAATGAGACATCATGTTTTTTTGTCTTCTGTATATGACAATGGTATGTAGAGAGTTGATGTAGAAAATCCTTAAATCACATACGTTGTACACCAATAAATTGATTATATGAACCAACCTTCTGTTCGAGTACCTCCTTGGATTCCTCAAGACCTGCTACTTCTTTATCCAAACACTGAAGCTGCCTATGCAACAAGAAATAAATGTGAAAATTAAAAATATCTATAATCTATCTATTTATAGTCCCAAAGAGTATTCCTAAAGTTTACCTTCGGATAATTACTGAAGTTTGCCTTTTTCTGTGTCTTTAGCAAGAAATATCTTACGACGTTTACTAATAAGAAGGTAGGAGGTTGAATTATTCTGAGAGGCTTAAATGTCTTCATGAAATCAATACAATACTGAGTAGAAGGTAATGTAAATTTTGGCTCTGACAGCTTATCAGTATCAAATCACCGTCTGAATGCTCAAGTGAGTGTCTACCTGTTTACCAAATCCGATTAAAATCACATCTTGATTTCCAAACCGTTCCGGTAAATCTATTCTTTGTTACATCGTACTTGAGCGTAGAGTATCAGAGTGTAATCGAAGATCCGGTTTTAATAAGATTTTGTTATGTCTAATTATCTCCCTTATTTATTTGTCATGATATCAGTTTTTTGTGATATTATCATCACAAGCTAGCGTCTGTGGTGTCCAGTGTATTGATACGTAGCGATTTTGAAAATTGTTAAATTAAAATTAATTTCCTCTTTTAATGAAATATTCTTTTTTCTTATCTCCCCTTATATAATAGTCTAAGTATTGAATAATATTTCTCTTCTGTTTAAGAAGAAACAGTTACTCCCTTTACTGAATTAATCCTCTCAAGAGTTATCCCCCCTTTCTATACCTTGTTGTGTCCTGTCTGTCAGGATGTTGCTGTATCACTTTTGCCAGGGCGTCATACTCTGAAATCAAATAACCGATATGATTGTCTCATGTTTAAAAACTGTACCTACATATATACATCAAAGATGCTCCACCTCTGACAGAACATTAACAATACCCATTATTTGAAAAATATATATGTTTACTCAATGATTAAATTTTAATTTTGTTGCGGTTATGAGGGTATAATTATAACCATGATAACCCCACATTTCCCACCGATTGCAGCATTGACAACAACAGAAAATAGTTCCCCGTTTCTTACAATTTTTTAATGGTCATCATGTCATAAAAATATGTAATTGCAAAATTCAGTTAAATGTTTTAACAATGCTTTAATGTCTTTAGCATCATTTCTTTATGTTTCTCAAACCGATTTCTGAATTTTTTATATCGAGTTACCTCCCCTTGATCAATTGTTTTTACAACAGAATCGCCGCACCAGTTCTACTATCATTATACACTGATAATGATAATACTTGCAAGCATGATTATTGAGTCTATTGTAGTGCTAACTGTAAATATTTGTGTATGTAAGTGTCTAATTAACACAAAAATAATTTCTTCTGTACACACGCAATCAGTACTTCATTCCATATAGGGCATATTAGCATGGATTTTTTTCTGTACACAATTAATTATTTTTAATATTTTTATCTTGAAGTCAAATAAGAAGCTCCAACTTTTTAATGGTGGTAATGGTGTAAAGTAAGAAAGTTTTTGTAACTGCAGAAAAATACTAATTTGTCTGCTCCTGTTGTTGAAAGAGAAAAAATACCATTCGTCATCAGTGGAGCATCTTCAATAACTACACTTCCTACAAAAGTTGTGTTACACATGAATATTTACATGTTATCTTCCATAGAGGACAAATAAACATGAATATTTACAAATATACATTAAATATAGTAATACGTTAAAATCATTAATACATGCATTAGTATATCATTTATCAACTTATTCATTTTCTCTAACTTATTAATCTATTTTTCAAGAGTAAAATACAAATCAGAAGTTTAAATATCTCACATAGGACTAATTCATGTACCATGTGATACCCGATTACGTTTGCACAGGACTAGTATCTCTAGTGGTGTTGGAACGTTATTCTTTGTAATCTTATCACTGAAATGATGTTAGTGAGCTCGAGGGATATCATCTTCTGACGTCATTCCATCACCAACAGAAACAATAGTCCCATATAGTATCACGTGGTACGTGAATGAGTCCCATTCATATTCCATTAAGATGTGGATATAGACACATACACGTTATCTTCCACTGAAGACAAATGAACATTATCCAACATTTGTTAAAAATATATCAATACACACTGTAAAAACAATACCACACTCTATATAGTGCAAACCTTGTCTGTTTTTCCGTATCCTTTTTGCTTGTTGGACTTCCTTTTTGCATTCTGAAATCTTTTCAGTTGCCTCTTTTATCTTTTGTTCTGAATATGAAAAAAAAATTTTTACTATTTGCACATATATGTATACACAAAGCTTATGTCCAGCCAACATTGCAGTCCACTTTCTATTTTTGAACTCCCCATAAAATACTTGTAATATCTTAATAAATATTAATGTTCATACATTGTTAGATTTTTTTCCACAGCTTGGTTAATCAACACATTCTGATAGGGACGCATTTTTACCGTTATTGAAGCATGTGATCTGTCACAAAAGAAACATTTATATGCTACAATAATTGAAGTTTAAATAAAATTGATCCAAAACTAATGATCTGACAAGCTATGGTAATATTTAGGTAAACCTGTAAATAATGACCATGGCAACCAAAATGTTGGCAAATAAAAAACGACCTGCATACACATTTACATATGGTTCCAAACATTGTTGCTCCACGTTTCATTGAAATTGACCCCGTTTTTTAGGAGGGGCTGCCTTGGCAACCTTTTTCCACTGACGACACATGCTGATTTCAGTGAACTCCCCCTTTCTTAATTTTGTTTCTATAGGGGTATGAAAATGTGTAAAAATAATAACAATGGGATAAAGTGTATTTGAGCTCAGTTTTTTTCACCACAGACATGTGTTTATATTTTTCCTAAATTGACATTATGACGTTTGTGTTAGTTGTAGGTAATTTACTTCATATGGATTTGAAATATAATTCTAGGCAAAAGATATATTGTTTAATAACTTCTACTACTCAGGATATGTTTATGGGAAATAACAATGGACCGCAGAGGTTCACACATCGTTCAAATAACTTAATAACATACCTATCTGGTTACTAAGTTGGTCATAGTTGGTCTGCTCCTTGAGATTCATCTGATAAACGTTACAGGATTTCTCTATAGTGTACTCAGACTGAGACAGCGTGGCCAGGATCCGCTGATAATTGGTGGCACTGAAGTCACAACAATACGAAAACATTGGATTTATCATAATTAAATATCTACATTTGAAATACATGTACTGTATCATGATTCAAAGGTTTTCTGAGGCTGCTCTCAATCTATTTTATATGAACTCAAGTGTTTAATTCTAAAAGTAATATTATATTTTCCAGACAATAAGTTTACCTGTGTATAAGTCGCAAAGGCCATTTTTACGTTTATTTTTCAGTTTTCTTACACATATATGTTGCACTGGTAAATAAGTCGCACTTAAAAGTTAGGCCCATGTACCCATGTAACCCTCTGTGTATAGGATTGATCTCTAATGAAGTACGGTAATGATTATCGATCGATTAGAATAACTGATACTGTCTGTAATTTTCTACTGTAAATAAATAACAAATAACACTCACAAAAATGTAAATATCTTGAGTAAAAATGGATTTGGTCATGCGATATATTCTTTATTAGAATGTTCAACCATCAAAACTATTCAACAGCACTACATGTAGATCTGTTCAAAAACACAGTACACTTTGTATATGCTTGATTCATACCAAAATTACTTTCCTGCAGCTAGCTGTTTTGTTTGCAATGAAGTATTGTGTTATTTTTCTGCTAACATTGTTTCAAAGAAGCAATTTGTTTGTTTGTTTAGTTTTACATCCTATTAACAGCCAGGGTCATGTAAGGACGTGCCAGGTTTGTTGGTAGAGGAAAGCCGGAGTACCCGGAGAAAAACCACCGGCCAGCGGTCAGTACCTGGCAACTGCCCCACATGGGATTCGAACCCGCATCCCAGAGGTGGAGGGCTTGTGGTAATATGTCGGGACATCTTAACCACTCGCCCACCGCGGCCCCAAAGAAGCAAAGAGCATTGATCCTCAATAATAGTTCAGGAAAAAGATATATGACTTTTGTTTTAGCATGACTGAACTCAACTTCATCCCCCCATCCCCAGATTAATTTGAGTTTTACCTTTCCTCGTCATTATCTGTTGAGTTACAATAACGTAGAAAAGTCCTCATCAGGTTACAGATTCGTTTGTCATCGTTTCCCCCATCACCTTCAATTAACAGTCGCTTCTTAATGATATCATCTGAAAAATTAAATGTGATTATATCATCATTGCTGTAATCAAGCTAATAAGATTTAGATTTGGCATGTGTCACGGTCGATTATAAATAAATTGCGAAAAATACATATCCGCGATAAGTGCCGTACCCTAGAATCTTATCACCAAGAAAAATTAGTAAGGAATGAAATGTGAAATTTAGCAGCGAAAAATAAGTTTGTTTACAGTATCAATTATAGCGGTGATACAGTCAGGGCAATCAAGACTGCTAGTATATGTGCTTCTCTTATATTCATAAAAAGCTAACTTAATTGTACTTTACTGAAATTTACAATCAAGGATATTCTTTAATAACCTAGAGTGAATCATAAACAGTCGTCTTTTGTTTCTTCTTTCTAGCATTCATCAGAAACAACAAATCATATGAATTCAGGCAAGTTATCATTAAACAATTTAATCTCCTCAAATCTGAATCTACAATACAGTACCCACTTAGACATGAACATGTTCTTCTGAGCAGTAAATATTTTTTTTGTATTTTCATTTTCTACGGTATGGTCCAACCCCACTTACACTCATCCTCACGAAGCAAGTGTATAAACCCCTACCGCTCAACCACTCACTTGTATCGAAGTACTGTTTGAGTATAGAGTACTACCATGTAGTCATGTACTATTTATAGACCACCGGTGTCGCCAAAGTAAATCAGTATTGATGCTTCATTCCTTTGCTAAGAAGACCATGGTAAGTGGCACTTCTCCGTGATAATATTTAAGCAGTCTGAATAACAGATGACCTGTCCCAATACCAAACGGTGTCTGTGAATTCCATGTCTTCATATAGCAGTGTGCTCTGGCCCTTCACCAGACATGTAGGTCTGTCATAATGTCTATAAGTCTGGTGTTGGGGCCATTAAGTATCTCAATCGGGCTACAACATTACATGCTGTTTCGTGTTAATTGATGGTAGCCCTTGCATCAGCAAGCCATATCAAAGGTTGAGTCAGCAGATACCAAAGGAATATTTGTCGTCACCAAACGTTACGGTCAGTGCACAAACATAAAAGCGGTCTTGACAAATTCTTCCAAAACCCCAAGTTACTTATGTCTTATCCTAGTCATTTACTTCTTCATCCTTATGTAGACCATAAATGACCAGTGTGAAACTTTCTACAACATAAGCTGACCATTGCCCTATATATAATGTATATTGCTCGACCTGATCTCACGAAAATCTGTCCTAAAAGCTCTTGTGAAGTAAGCAATATTCTATTATTGTGTCAGGACATTTCGTCCCATCGAAGGCTTTGGAGACTTTCAGTTCCGAAATGACCTAATCTTGCTTGCTTTTGTGCCGGTCCCGGAATACTGGATCTACGGCCACAAACAACATTTTTAAGGAAGTGCAAAAATATAAATCATTTTGTGTATGCTTGTACGTTTGAATAGCAAATTAAGTACCAATAAATAAATATAATGGCACGTGTTTTTACGTGCTCCTTACCATCAGTTACGGACATTTTCTCGAGTTTACAATTTCAAGATCCCTTAAGATGTTGTAAAAATAACACGTAAATCATAATTTTAGTATTTTTTTGAACTTATTTCTTATCTTGTGTCTAAAGCAATAATTTTCATGGTCAAAATATGTATATTTTGCAGTAAACTTTACGTATTGGTAATTATCTGTGTTTTTTAATGATGTAAGCGGAAGCACTTGTGGGTTTTTGCGGATTATTCCGAGTGTGACGTCACAGAATCTTCGGTTGGCTCCGTTCTGGCAGAAAGCAACAAGAAAAGTGCAAAATGGCGACCCTGGACGATAGTCCGTCGCTATTTGCTGGCCAAGCATGGGGCAACTGGGCCGATAATGTGCCTTTTTCGCCAGAAAGTGGTAAGGTTACATAATTATCAGCAAGATTCTTAGATATTTACCAATATCAAAAGCTACTTTTTGAATAAACATGATTTAAAAATGAGTAACACCATTGCCCCTTATTTCACGGTGATCTCGATTTGCACGAAATGTCATATAAAAACGATGTTTTTTCATCGTTTAGGTGATGAGGGCTCCAAACACAGTGACGATGACAATGACCATAGTATGAAGCTCAACAGAGAAGGTAATTAAAACTTTATAGTTGTCGATAATTATGTACAACACACAATTTATTTTGACAGCGCCATGCATGACAAAAAAAAATGAGAAATTGTGTCATTTGCATGCGAATTTTATTCCAAACTTCTGTTTTTATCGACAATTTGACAAGTTTCAGTGGTAATGTATTAAAAATCAATTTGTTTAGTTGTTAGTCTTTTATACTTATTTTGTATTGAAAAAGTCAACATATCTTGAACATTGCCTGTACAATGTTTTGCAAAACCAGGACATGGACCAAGACAAAAAATAGGCCTACCTGGTTTTCAAATAATATAAAAATATTACCACATCAAGTCAACAGGTCCCCATGATGTTTTTATATCTTCATTTTACAGTGACATTTACTGATATTGCTGCACTGTATTAGCAATGTTCAAATAAATCAATGTCTATGATGAGATATATAACCAGGATGTTGTATAAATATGAAATGTAGAATGCATTTATGAACATAAATTATCATTTATCTTGTCATAAGTTTTGTTTGTTTGATTTAATTGGGATTATTAATGAGGAGAAAGTTTTTAAACACTTTTTTTTTAATTTGAATTTTTGTTCCAGGATGTTTTTAGTATATTTACAGATAGCCAGGAAATGAAAAGAAATTTGAAGAAACTGAAGCAGAGTGACTGTTGCTGTCAATGTTTATTTAATGAATTGATGTATATATATAAATATGGTGTTGGTATGAAAATTGACATGTGGAAATAAACATGTTCAGCCTTTAACTTAAAGATGCTCCACCGCTGACAAATGGTATTTTTTCACTATCAAAAACAGGAGGAGACGATTTAGTTTTTTCTTCAGTTACAAAAGTTACTTATTTTAAACCATTTCCATTGTTAAAAAGTTTGAGCTTTTAATTTAAATTCAAGTTGAAAATATGAAAAATAATCAATTGCATCCCGAAAAAATTCTGTTACACTATATCCTATATGGAATGAAGTACTGATTGCGCATGCACCAAAGGCGAAATAAATTATTTTATATTATTTTTTGTTTTAATTAGGCATATATATACACGATTAAACACCAATTATTATTCAAATGAAGAATATCATTTATGCTCTGTCGGCGGTGGAGCATCTTTAACTTTAGGCACTAGTCCAATGTCCATGACTTAATTGTAAATTACGATTGTTAATTTCAACCCTGTGTCCATGCATAACTTTAATACCTGCCTCTGCTAGGGATCGAATTTGGGACCTCTGGATTACTAGTCTGATGCTCAACCGATCAAGCTAAAGAGAAGTTCTCTCTAGCCGAGTGATATATTGGGGCTAGTATTGACCATGGTTACACATATAATGGCAGTATGTTTTAGAAGTTAGGTTGTTATTGATAAGGAAAAATGGAATATTCAAAGAAATTTTCCGATAAAATTACGTTGAAAACTTTAAAACATTAAAGGCCCACTACCTTTCCGGAGAGAAAAATAAAGGTTTCTTAAAATCATAAGAAAATACATATCAATGGCTTAAGATGAGGTAACAACACCAAACAAATGCAAGATTTCCTGCGTAATATATATGATAACTGATGTGGAGATTCATGTGCTGTCTTGCCGTCTGGCGCAGTGACAGTCAACTACGGCGCGGTATTTAGGTCAACGGCGGGAATCATAAGATGACCCGCGTTAAAAAAAATAACATACTATTTACTTTAATTAAAATGTAGTAACGGTAAGTTAATAACTTTTGCGACTCTACAAAAGTATCGATCTCGTTTTACATTCCCATTTTGAAAATTAAAAGCCGTTTCGGAAAGGTAGTGGGCCTTTAAAGAAGATCTCGAAATACCTTTGTACTATGTTCATTAGCTTTTAATGTGCTTTACTTATCAAAGTAAAGCTAACTATATAATGTGCAGAAAACATTCATGTGCACAAACTCATCAAAATTAACCCTAGTAATGAAATTACCAACATTTTGAACTTATTGTATTTATATAACATAGGATTAGTGAATAATTTTCAGATTGGAATAGTGATTACTTGTGAATTGTATTTAGCATGGAAGCATGGTTAAATGATAAAGTCACGGACAATGTATTTCTACATGTCAATTTCAACTTAACTGATTTTGCTTTATTGCTTCAAGTGAAACTTGACATTGTATTTCTCTGTGTCAGGTTCACATTTTAATACATCAATTTTGAGATACCAAATGGTATAAGTAAAGTAGGATTTATTTTTGACTAGTCCCACCTTCCTGTGAATGTGACCTCATACTTTGACATGATTTTTGTGACGTCACAATCGCTGGAAGGTGGGACAAATCAATGGTAAATCCTACTTTACCCACATTGGTTTGGTATCTCGAAACCCTGCATTATCAACTGTATTTTATTTCCTACATGTGTAAGTGACTTAAGTCTCTTAAAGATGCTCCAACAATGACAAATGGTTTTTCTTTTTCACTATCAAAAACAGTAGCAGATGATTTAGTACTTTTCTTCAGTTACGAAAGTTACTTACTTTACACCATTACCACCATTGGAAAGTTTGAGCTTCTAATTTTACTTCATGTTGAAAATGTGTAAAATAATTAATTGCATCCCGCAAAAATTCTGTGACACTATATCCTATATGGAATGAAGTATGATTGCGCATGCACCAAAAGCAAAATAAGTTATTTAATATTATTATTGTGTTAATTGGACATACATATACACAATTAAAAACCAATTATTTTTCAAATAATGAGTATCATTTATGCTCTGTCGGCGGTGAAACATCTTTAAGATTATGAATGATGCAAGAAATTTTTCATATTGGACAGATATGTTTGGTTTGTACGAACATGTATTTGAGCCATTAAAACATGACTTAATTTATCTTGTTATTATGTACAACTTAGTATCAAATACAATATGTATGCAAAATAGTGAAATACTACTGTAAACGTACTTAGTACTTATTTTAGCGTAAATACGGAAAACAGTAAATTCAATACCGGAAATGTCCCATTACATAATTTAGCGCTATATATGAATTAGCATTCCGAAGACCATATAAAAATTTCTAAAACTGTTACTAAGATACGTCTGTTTACAGTATGAGAGCTTGAGAGTATTCTGTATCCACTAATTATCTTATATGTGCATCTTCATATCTTTTGATGAAAATATGAAGTTTTATTTTTAGAATACTTTCTTTGAACATTGTCAAATATGTTTCAAATCTATTGGCTTCTTGTTGATCATTGATCCATGTTTTTGCATGTTTTAATGAAAGTTTTTGTATGAAGTCATATAAAGATTGATACTAAATTAAAACTTCAGATAACCAAGTAGTATGCACAATATGAACATACATGTATACAAGACACAAAGTTGTACATACATGACATAAAAAGACCAAAATACACCATAATGCATTTCTGATTTTCCATCGATTGTATCATAGGTGTGTTATATTTCTTTCATATCGTCCTTGGAATATATTCCAAGGAGTTGACCTCACTTGTAAGAACCCATATTCTTAACTAGTAAGAACATGGACTCTTACTAACTCACATGGCGGTCTATTTTCCAGTCGATGTTGTACAATGTAGCAAAACAGTTAACTGTTAAACGAGAGCTAAACATTGTACACTATACATCAGATTTTGGAAAAGTGGTTACCCTGTGAATACAAGGCGACAGATTAATTAAGTGGTTTCAAAGTCATTTAATTGTACTTGTACATAAACAAAACACATCAAAGTAACAAACTGTAGAATTCAATAGATGACAAGGATTGTTAAGCTCAAATTGTTTGTAGAGTACAACATTATCTACATGTCTAATTAATATCACCCTAGTAAGTAAATGCTTATTACAATTAACAAATATCTTCATACGTGTCAAAAAATCCAGAATGCTTGACAATGTTTTCTTACCATGCTAATGATGGGTCCATTTGTGTCATATCAGTTGTACATTCCCGGCCTTTATCTTCTGGGTCCACAATAGTACAGACAGAGTCTCCTCCATAAAATCCATAACACTATTGTTTTTTTCCTAAACTACACGTTGGTATTCAAAATTCATGACCCGTTCTGCTAAATATTGCATTTGAAAATCAGAGCAGACTTAACTTTACTGAGGTAAAGGTAGACTGAGACTGCTACAGAGCAGGCTTGACTTTACTGAAGTAAGGGTAGGCTATGACTGTTACAGAGTAGACTTAACTTTACTGAAGTAAAGGGAGACTATGACTGTTACAGAGTAGACTTCTCTTTACTGAAGTAAGGGTATACTATGACTGCTACAGAACAGACTTAACTTTACTGAAGTAAGGGTAGACTATGACTGCTACAGAACAGACTTCTCTTTACTGAAGTAAAGGGAGACTATGACTGTTACAGAGTAGACTTCTCTTTACTGAAGTAAGGGGAGACTATGACTGTTACAGAGTAGACTTCTCTTTACTAAAGTAAGGGTAGACTATGACTGCTACAGAGCATACTTAACTTTACTGAAGTAAGGATAGACTATGACTGCTACAGGGCAGGCTTAATTTTAGTAAGGGTGACTTAATTAGAGTAGACTAGCAGTACAAAGCTGCTACAAGACTTAACTTTACTGAAGTAAGGGTAGACTATGACTGCTACAGGGCAGGTAAGGAGACTTGCTACAACTTACTGAAGTAAGGGTAGACTATGACTGCTACAAAGTACTACTAACTTACTAAGTAGATAGACTACTGACTATGACTGCTACAGAGTAGACTTTGCTTTACTTTACTGAAGTAAGGGTAGACATGACTGACTCTACAGAGCATACTTAACTTTACTGAAGTAAGGGTAGACTATGACTGCTACAGGGCAGGCTTAACTTTAAGTAAGGGCAGACTTATGCCTGCTACAAAGCAGGCTCAAACTTAACTGAAGTAAGGGTAGACTATGACTGCTACAGAGTAAACTTTGCTTTACTGAAGTAAGGGTAGACCATGACTGCTACAGAGCATACTTAACTTTACTGAAGTAAGGATAGACTATGACTGCTACAGGGCAGGCTTAACTTTAGTAAGGGTAGACTATGACTGCTACAAAGCAGACTTAACTTTACTGAAGTAAGGGTAGACTATGACTGCTACAGAGTAGACTTTGCTTTACTGAAGTAAGGGTAGACCATGACTGCTACAGAGCATACTTAACTTTACTGAAGTAAGGATAGACTATGACTGCTACAGGGCAGGCCTAACTTTAGTAAGGGTAGACTATGACTGCTACAAAGCAGACTTAACTTTACTGAAGTATGGATAGACTATGACTGCTACATACCAGGCTTAACTTTAGTAAGGGTAGACTATGACTGCTACAAAGCAGACTTAACTTAACTGAAGTAAGGGTAGACTATGACTGTTACAGAGAAGACTTAACTTTACTGAAGTAAGGGGAGACTATGACTGTTACAGAGCAGACTTAACTTTACTGAAGTAAGGGGAGACTATGACTGTTTCAGAGTAGACTTAAGTTTTCTGAAGTAAGGGGAGACTATGACTGCTACAGAGCAGACTTACTCTACTGAAGTAAGGGTAGACTATGACTGCTGCTCAGAGCAGACTTACTTTACTGAAGTAAGGGTAGACTATGACTGCTACAGAGCAGACTTAACTTTACTGAAGTAAGGGCAGACTATGACTGCTACAAAGCAGGCTTAACTTAACTGAAGTAAGGGTAGACTATGACTGTTACAGAGTAGACTTTGTTTTACTGAAGTAAGGGTAGACTATGACTGCTACAGAGCAGACTTAACTTTACTGAAGTAAGGGTAGACTATGACTGCTACAAAGCAGGCTTAACTTAACTGAAGTAAGGGTAGACTATGACTGTTACAGAGTAGACTTTGCTTTACTGAAGTAAGGGTAGACCATGACTGCTACAGAGCATACTTAACTTTACTGAAGTTAGGGTAGACTGTGACTGCTACAGGGCAGGCTTAACTTTAGTAAGGGCAGACTATGCCTGCTACAAAGCAGGCTCAACTTTACTGAAGTAAGGGTAGACTATGACTGCTACAGAGTAAACTTTGCTTTACTGAAGTAAGGGTAGACCATGACTGCTACAGAGCATACTTAACTTTACTGAAGTAAGGGTAGACTATGACTGCTACAGGGCAGGCTTAACTTTAGTAAGGGTAGACTATGACTGCTACAAAGCAGACTTAACTTTAGTAAGGGTAGACTATGACTGTTTCAGAGTAGACTTAAGTTTTCTGAAGTAAGGGGAGACTATGACTGCTACAGAGCAGACTTACTCTACTGAAGTAAGGGTAGACTATGACTGCTGCTCAGAGCAGACTTACTTTACTGAAGTAAGGGTAGACTATGACTGCTACAGAGCAAACTTAACTTTACTGAAGTAAGGGCAGACTATGACTGCTACAAAGCAGGCTTAACTTAACTGAAGTAAGGGTAGACTATGACTGTTACAGAGTAGACTTTGCTTTACTGAAGTAAGGGTAGACCATGACTGCTACAGAGCATACTTAACTTTACTGAAGTAAGGGTAGACTATGACTGCTACAGGGCAGGCTTAACTTTAGTAAGGGCAGACTATGCCTGCTACAAAGCAGGCTCAACTTTACTGAAGTAAGGGTAGACTATGACTACTACAGAGTAGACTTTGCTTTACTGAAGTAAGGGTAGACCATGACTGCTACAGAGCATACTTAACTTTACTGAAGTAAGGGTAGACTATGACTGCTACAGGGCAGGCTTAACTTTAGTAAGGGTAGACTATGACTGCTACAAAGCAGACTTAACTTTAGTAAGGGTAGACTATGACTGTTACAGAGTAGACTTTGCTTTACTGAAGTAAGGGTAGACCATGACTGCTACAGAGCATACTTAACTTTACTGAAGTAAGGATAGACTATGACTGCTACAAGGCAGGCCTAACTTTAGTAAGGGTAGACTATGACTGCTACAAAGCAGACTTAACTTTACTGAAGTATGGATAGACTATGACTGCTACATACCAGGCTTAACTTTAGTAAGGGTAGACTATGACTGCTACAAAGCAGACTTAACTTAACTGAAGTAAGGGTAGACTATGACTGTTACAGAGAAGACTTAACTTTACTGAAGTAAGGGGAGACTATGACTGTTACAGAGCAGACTTAACTTTACTGAAGTAAGGGGAGACTATGACTGTTTCAGAGTAGACTTAAGTTTTCTGAAGTAAGGGGAGACTATGACTGCTACAGAGCAGACTTACTCTACTGAAGTAAGGGTAGACTATGACTGCTACAGGGCAGGCTTAACTTTAGTAAGGGCAGACTATGCCTGCTACAAAGCAGGCTCAACTTTACTGAAGTAAGGGTAGACTATGACTGCTACAGAGTAAACTTTGCTTTACTGAAGTAAGGGTAGACCATGACTGCTACAGAGCATACTTAACTTTACTGAAGTAAGGGTAGACTATGACTGCTACAGGGCAGGCTTAACTTTAGTAAGGGTAGACTATGACTGCTACAAAGCAGACTTAACTTTAGTAAGGGTAGACTATGACTGTTTCAGAGTAGACTTAAGTTTTCTGAAGTAAGGGGAGACTATGACTGCTACAGAGCAGACTTACTCTACTGAAGTAAGGGTAGACTATGACTGCTGCTCAGAGCAGACTTACTTTACTGAAGTAAGGGTAGACTATGACTGCTACAGAGCAGACTTAACTTTACTGAAGTAAGGGCAGACTATGACTGCTACAAAGCAGGCTTAACTTAACTGAAGTAAGGGTAGACTATGACTGTTACAGAGTAGACTTTGCTTTACTGAAGTAAGGGTAGACCATGACTGCTACAGAGCATACTTAACTTTACTGAAGTAAGGGTAGACTATGACTGCTACAGGGCAGGCTTAACTTTAGTAAGGGCAGACTATGCCTGCTACAAAGCAGGCTCAACTTTACTGAAGTAAGGGTAGACTATGACTGCTACAGAGTAAACTTTGCTTTACTGAAGTAAGGGTAGACCATGACTGCTACAGAGCATACTTAACTTTACTGAAGTAAGGGTAGACTATGACTGCTACAGGGCAGGCTTAACTTTAGTAAGGGTAGACTATGACTGCTACAAAGCAGACTTAACTTTAGTAAGGGTAGACTATGACTGTTACAGAGTAGACTTTGCTTTACTGAAGTAAGGGTAGACCATGACTGCTACAGAGCATACTTAACTTTACTGAAGTAAGGATAGACTATGACTGCTACAGGGCAGGCCTAACTTTAGTAAGGGTAGACTATGACTGCTACAAAGCAGACTTAACTTTACTGAAGTATGGATAGACTATGACTGCTACATAGCAGGCTTAACTTTAGTAAGGGTAGACTATGACTGCTACAAAGCAGACTTAACTTAACTGAAGTAAGGGTAGACTATGACTGTTACAGAGATAACTGAAGTAAGGGTAGACTATGACTGTTACAGAGAAGACTTAACTTTACTGAAGTAAGGGGAGACTATGACTGACTGTTACAGAGCAGACTTAACTTTACTGAAGTAAGGGGAGACTATGACTGTTTCAGAGTAGACTTAAGTTTTCTGAAGTAAGGGGAGACTATGACTGCTACAGAGCAGACTTACTCTACTGAAGTAAGGGTAGACTATGACTGCTGCTCAGAGCAGACTTACTTTACTGAAGTAAGGGTAGACTATGACTGCTACAGAGCAGACTTAACTTTACTGAAGTAAGGGCAGACTATGACTGCTACAAAGCAGGCTTAACTTAACTGAAGTAAGGGTAGACTATGACTGTTACAGAGTAGACTTAACTTTACTGAAGTAAGAGTAGACTATGACTGCTACAGAGCAGGCTTGACTTTACTGAAGTAAGGGAGACTATGACTGCTACAGAGCAGACTTAACTTTACTGAAGTAAGGGAGACAATGGCTGCTACAGAGCAGACTTAACTTTACTGAAGTAAGGGAGACTGACTGCTACAAATTTCTGTAATCAGCTTTAAATAAAAAAAATTCAAACTTTGTCTTTAGTTATTACATATGGATGTCTGTAATTTAACACATGATAAGCCTCAATAACAGTTACCATGGAAGCAAAATGGAGGGACATGTCATTGTCATGACCTCAAATAAGAGGTAGTGGTAATAGCTGACTGTTGTTGTAGTCTATGTTTTTCATATTTCAGTATGTTTTTCGTATTTCAGGGAATCTTATTTAACCGGTGTGTTTCTATTTCAGAGTTTACCAAAGCTGAATTATTTCTCCTGTATTGATCAATCATTTAGTTAATTAAGTAATTTATTCAGTTTTCAGGAATTCAAAGATGTTAATAATTTGTTAATTATGGCTTTAAATTATTAATTTTTCGGTTCCATTATAGCTTACCATAATGGCTCAGAGCTTACACTTTAGCCCATATTTAATACAATAATTGCACATGACTAGATACATATCAATTATTGGCATTTGCCCCTGATAAGTCTATTAGAAATGTTACAATCCTTTAGCTAATTATTCAATTATCTTTTGTAAAGGTATTGGAAATGATAAATAGAATTCAGAAATAAGAATTATCTGATGTTATGTAATATATATATATATGTACATACCTTGGATACACTGGATGACTCCAATGCTGGCCAGTCCCCTCATCCTTCCTTAGACGTTTCGGCGCTTTCCAAGACAGGTGCGCCAGCTTGGTTGATCAGGCACAACAACGGCTATTGCTTCCACTTGGTGTTACTTCGGGTAGTTGTCCTATTTTCTGCCAGTTCATTGCCCCGGGAGGCGATGTCTGTCTTTCTGCCTTTCGTCACTTTGAGCACTGTTGTTGGTGACCAATCCACTTCTCCTCGAGCTCCCTTTTCCTCCAGATCCAAGCAACCTCTGCCTGACTGCTGACTGCTGCTTTCAGGTTCCTCTGGTCTGCTCTGATAACCCCTAATGAGCATAAGGCTATCTATACTGATTGAATGGGGAAACTCCTTCACCCTCATTTGTAGACGCCATGTCTTCCATCCTTGATGTTGACATTCCTCCACCAATTGCTTGTATTTCTGCTGCTTCGGTTCGTTGGCCTTCTCCATCCTGTCTTCCCATAGTACAGTTAGTTTCACCATAACTACCTGCTTACAGCTGCGGGACCATAACACAACATTGGGGCGGAATGGTGTTGATACCACCTCTGCTGGGAAACCCATCCTCTGCTGGATGTCTGCCCTCATTTCGAATTCCCAGTCTCCCGCTGATGCAAATATCCGGCCAGCCTCTACGCTCTCTGTTGAGCACAAAATGTAACCAACTTAGGTCCTTATAACATCTGTCTTTTCCTCATTGCAAGGTCAAGATTTGCTGCTACCACCTTGAGTACCTGGTCATGGTGCCATGTGTATCTTCCATCTGAAAGTACCATATAGGATATGTACTTTTTAGCCCACCATCATCAAATCTCCTTTCGTCCGTGGTCCGTCCGTCCGTCCGTTAACAATTTTTGTTACCGCTATTTCTCAGAAAGTGCTAAAGGGATCTTTTTCAAATTTCATATGTAGGTTCCCCTAGGACCCTAGTTGTGCATATTGCATTTTGGGACCGATCGGTGAACAAGATGGCCGACAGGCGGCCATCTTGGATTTTGATAGTTAAAGTTTGTTACCGCTATTTCTCAAAAAATGCTGAAGGGATCTTTCTCAAATTTCATATATAGGTTCCCATAGGACCCTAGTTGTGCATATTGCATTTTGAGACCGATCGGTGAACAAAATGACCGACAGGCGGCCATCTTGGATTTTGATAGTTAAAGTTTGTTACCGCTATTTCTCAAAAAGTACTGAAGGGATCTTTCTCAAATTTCATATATAGGTTCCCCTAGGACCCTAGTTGTGCATATTGCATTTTGGGACCGATCGGTGAACAAGATGGCCGACAGGCGGCCATCTTGGATTTTGAAAGTTAAAGTTTGTTACCGCTATTTCAAAAAAAGTGCTGAAGGGATCTTTCTCAAATTTCATATACAGTTTCCCCTAGGACCCTAGTTGTGCATATTGCATTTTGTGACCGATCAGTGAACTAGATGGCCGACAGGCGGCCATCTTGGATTTTGATAGTTAAAGTTTGTTACCGCTATTTCTCAAAAAGTACTGAAGAGATCTTTCTCAAATTTCATATATAGGTTTCCCTAGGACCCTAGTTGTGCATATTGCATATTGGGACCGATCGATGAACAAGATGGCCAATAGGCGACCATCTTGGATTTTGAAAGTTAAAGTTTGTTACCGCTATTTCTCAAAAAGTACTGAAGGGATCTTTCTCAAATTTCATATATAGGTTCCCCTAGGACCCTAGTTGTGCATATTGCATTTTGGGACCGATCGATAAACAAGATGGCCGACAGGTGGCCATCTTGGAATTTGATAGTTAAAGTTTGTTACCGCTATTTCTCAAAAAGTGCAGAAGGGATCTTTCTCAATTTTCATATACAGGTTCCCCTAGGATCCTAGTTGTGCATATTGTATTTTGGGACCGATCAGTAAACAAGATGGCCGACTGATGGCCATCTTGGATTTTGATAGTTAAAGTTTGTTATCGCTATTTCTCAGAAAGCACTGAAGGGATCTTTCTCAAATTCCATGCATAGGTTCCCCTTGTACCCTAGTTGTGTGTGCATAGTACCTTTTAGGACTGATGCATAATGCCTTTCGGGACTGATCGGTTAACAAGATAGGCAACCGGCCGCCATCTTAGATTTCATTGTTGAAGTTTGTTACCACTATTTCTTAGAAAGTACTATACCGATCTGTCTCAAATTTTATATGTAGTGTGTTTGAAAAAGTTTGAAAAGCAGGGAAAAGATCCCTCTTTCCATTGTCAGACATTGATCATTCTTTGGTGGGCGCCAAGATCCCTCTGGGATCTCTTGTTATACTAAAACAAGAATAACAGATATTCATAAATATGAAGTGTAGCAGACCTTTTAGAGGGTAATGTACATTTATATACATGATAAATCCATATTGGTATGTTCTGTTTGCGTTCTTTGGGGGTGTTACTTGCATAGATCTATTCTTACAATATATGAAGTCCATGAAGAAATGTAACAAAAATATAAAATAAAGAATTGTTAGAGCAATCAGGCTAGTGTTTGGTGGGTCCTGGGTTAGAACCCCGGGCTGGCAGTACATTTTTACATGCCCAGTGATAGGGAAGGCCACGCCCCCTGCGCCATATGCGCATTTGTTAAATAAATGACGCATCGAAAAAAACATACTTTGCGCCCTTTCGACGCATAGACATTTGACTGATCATCGATAAGATACAAATGGTTTTTGAGACGGACCCGGGTTTCTAAACACGCTGATGAAAGTTTGTTTTTGATTGGTTCCCCGCCTGCCTATTTGTCCAATGTATACAGAGGTTACATGACGCATTCAAGTTTTGTTAATCGATTCATAAGTAAATGTAACCATAATGGTAAATATATATATCATGTTTTTCATCTAAATAAACGATTTGTCACGTGACAGTCACACTCAGCAATGGTATAAGCGGTCCGATGTAAACAAAGATGTCATCACCCAAAATTCTGATACTGTACGGGGAGTTCCCTGTGTTAGAACTAAGATGTAAATCTGTACTTGCTGGTCGAAATCATCTATTAGAGATAATTTCCATTCTTTTCACTGGACAGCCTGAAAGCGACAGAGGCAATTTCTTTAGCGTTTTAACAAACTAAACTACATGTATTTTGTGATGTGGTCAATCACATTCACGTAACTTCATCTGAAGAACACCTGAACATTGCGTTTGACAAGTCAACCACGTGCACTACGGTATTTATCTACAACATTCCTTCCGTATTTGGAGACAGAAACAGATCAATTTGTAAGCGTTCATTTCGTTTTGGTTCTATAGTAGGTCGATTACCGCTGGTCCTTGGGTCGGTATATGAACTACATACTACTTATGTTTCTGATTTTGTATTTGACAAACAATAACACATGAAGTGAACAGACATGCCTGTGTATTTCTGCTAACATACGTATAATCCATGTTTTGTTTTATTACAACAAGAATAAAAAAGTTTAATATTACTTCAAATTTTGGTTAAATTATCAGTTAACAAATTCATCTGCTAGCATTATTTTCTTATTTGCTGAATCAACACTACACTGATTAGGCTAATGAGTGACTAATAAAACATTGATGATACATGCTAATGCTAATTTTTGTTTTCGCCTCAATGTCCCAAGAAAATGTTGTTTTGGCGCATTGTCTGATCAAATGTCCCATTGAAATTTTATATCAAGGGGACATAGTAACGAATCGCCTTCCCTGTCACTGTATGCCTTGTACTACATTTGATGCACATGACCAAAACCTGTTTTAAGCATTGGGGATACATTTAAAAAGATATTCCCAAACTGGGGTATTAAGTCTTAAAAGCAAAGACTAAAAAAAGGAAGGATAAAGCTTTAACAGATCTGATCAGGTCAATCTTTGATGGAAAGGTAGAATAATTGATAAAGCATCTGGCTAGCTAGTGTTCGGAGGGTTCCCAGGTTCTAACCCCAGTCTGGCTATGTATTTCTCTTCTCCTACTACAGAAGAAGTAAAAGAGCACATTCTTGTTCAGGAAAACAATGGATTGAAACTAAAAGGCAGTGAATATTTAACAGTTTTAGGTTTTTGTCGGAGCACATTGTTTACTGTCGCTCTTCTATAATCTCCTGTTTGCCCAGTTCTGGATGTTCTTATTTTACCTGATATAGAGAATGATAAAGTCTATATCATCCTCATTTTACCTGATATCCCTGATAATGATCTGATTTGCTGTCTGTATGGCAATAATATAATTAGACAGGATTAAGTTCATCTCTGTTACTGTACCTTAACCAGGAAGTCAGTTTGGAGAAGATTATGTGTGATATTAGTGATAAATTGATTAAAGATGCTGCATCAATTGCCTTAATTGAAAAGAGATTTCAGTAAGCCTCAGAATAATCAATATTTATGATATACATCATTACTCAATTATTATGTCTGTAATAGAATACACTGTTTTTCTGCTGGTTCTTGTAATAATTTCTTTTACTGGCCATAACATCTTATCTTGGGAGATATCTTTTCTACACTTGCTGGATACTTACTGACATCGCAAAAAGCCAATGTACAGTGCATTACATTAAGGTCACTGGACTTGATTTCAAAGTCAACAGTTCTACAATACCTCTAGTTAGTTGCAAGTCATAACTTCAGCCAATCAGGAATGGATGTCCCATCAATCTAGTATGGCGGAATGGGAAATTATTAAGACTTTATGTTTCTGCTTCTTTATAATTGATGCTTGTTGTATTATAAGAAGATACATATATTATTTCTTCACAGGTTTATATTTGAATGACAATTGATCAGTTGTCTGTATACAACAGGGGTGCGAAAAGAGTTCAATGTTACAACACTCTTTAAATGTTATTTCTTGTGTAATCTTTCTTTTTTGGCATATCAGACCTTCATGCTTGTCTACAATACCTGTATACATTCTGCTCATATTTATTGCCTATTGATAATCTGCATGTGCCTCTTTAGATGCAGGAATTGTTGGTCTCTCTAACACTTTTCTATCTTTATCAATTATTTGGATTGATGAGAATAAAAACTTTGAATTATTGACTATGTCAGCAGCTGTGCGTACCTTTAGTTGTTCAGTTTTTACCTGCTGAAAAGCAAGTAATAAAACAGTGCTGAAACAAAACATAAATTGTCTTATAAATGAGAAAATACTGTGTTCCATACAGTAGCTATTGCTTCATGTTACGATCCTGTAAATCAAGGACTTCACCGATAACAAGTGTACACTGAATGTAATTACGATATTCACTAGAAGCTGAAATAAGATAGTTTGCTGACCTTGAGTGAAACTCTTTTAAGACAAATATCTAATGGTATATGAAGATTCATTAGCCTGTTGGGTTAGTATTGATCTGTGATGAGCCTCAGATTTATCTCTAGTGATAGGTGAGTTACATCGTCTCCACTGACAAATCAGATGCTACAGATTAACTGAAACAATGCTATCTATTTACGAATGAGGCTTTGTAATTATCTGTTGTTTGCTGAGATGGCATTTTTTATTCCCTGCTGTTTTGACAGCTCCATTATATTTGGGCTGTCGTTTGGTGTTTTACATTGGTATTGATCTGACTGTGGATATTTTACTATAGATATTAAAAGGTCAGCTCATCAGATGCGTCTGTCCGTCCGTCCGTCCGTCCGTCAACAATCGACTTCTTCTCCATAACCGCTGGTTGGATTTCAACAAAATTTGACTGGTAGCATCCTTATGGCTACTAACTGAAAATTGTACAAATGATGGGGCTGACCCCACGGGGGCCTGAGGGGCGGGGCCAAAAGGGGTCAATTTGGCTATTTCCATATAAACGACTTCTTCTCTGAAACCAAGCATGGGATAGCACCCATAATGCAATGGTAGCATCCTTATAGGGTGGGGATTCAAAATTGTACAAATGATGGGGCTGACCCCCCGGGGGCCTGAGGGGCGGGGTCAAAAGGGGTCCAATTTGGCTATTTCCATATAAACGACTTCTTCTCTGAAACCAAGCATGGGATAGCACCCATAATGCAATGGTAGCATCCTTATAGGGTGGGGATTCAAAATTGTACAAATGATGGGGCTGACCCCCCGGGGGCCTGAGGGGCGGGGTCAAATGGGGTCCATTTGGCTATTTCCATATAAACGACTTCTTCTCTGAAACCAAGCATGGGATAGCACCCATAATGCAATGGTAGCATCTTTATAGGGTGGGGATTCAAAATTGTACAAATGATGGGGCTGACCCCCCGGGGGCCTGAGGGGCGGGGTCAAATGGGGTCAATTTGGCTATTTCCATATAAACGACTTCTTCTCTGAAACTAAGCATGAGATAGCACTCATAATGCAATGGTAGTATCGTTATAGGGTAGGGATTAAAAATTGTACAAATGATGTGGCTGACCCCCCGGGGCCTGAGGGGCGGGGTCAAAAGGGTTCAATTTGGCTATTTCCATATAAACGACTTCTTCTCTGAAACCAAGCATGGGATAGCACCCATAATGCAATGGTAGCATCCTTATAGGGTGGGGATTCAAAATTGTACAAATGATGGGGCTGACCCCCTGGGGGCCTGAGGGGCGGGGTCAAATGGGGTCAATTTGGCTATTTCCATATAAACGACTTCTTCTCTGAAACTAAGCATGAGATAGCACTCATAATGCAATGGTAGTATCTTTATAGGGTGGGGATTCAAAATTGTACAAATGATGTGGCTGACCCCGGGGGGCCTGAGGGGCGGGGTCAAAAGGGGCCAATTTGGCTATTTCCATATAAACGACTTCTTCTCTGAAACCAAGCATGGTATAGCACCCATAATGCAATGGTAGCATCCTTATAGGATGGGGATTCAAAATTGTACAAATGATGGGGCTGACCCCCAGGGGGCCTGAGGGGCGGGGTCAAAAGGGCCAATTTGGCTATTTCCATATAAACGACTTCTTCTCTGAAACTAAGCACGGTTATAGCACCCATAATACAATGGTAGTATCCTTATAGTGTGGGAATTCAAAATTGTGCAAATGATAGGGCTGACCCCCCGGGGGCCTGAGGGGCGGGTCAAAAGTGGTCAATTTCCATATATAATAACTTTTTCTCTGCAACTTAACATGGGATTACGCTCATAATGCAATGGTTACATCCTTATAGGGTTTGAATTCAAAATTTTGCAAATGATGGGGCTGACCCCCTGGGGGCCTGAAGGGTGGGGTCAAAAGGGGTCAATTTAGCTATTTCCATATAAACGACTTCTTCTCTGCAACTAAGAATGGAAGAGCACTTATAATGCAATGGAAGCATCCTTATAGGGTTGGGATTTGAAATTGTACAAATGATAGGGCTGACCCCCGGGGCCTTAGACGGCAATAGATGCGAGGTCAAAAGGTCAATTAGGCTCATATTTTCATATAAATTACTTTGTCTCTGAACCTATGTATTGGATAGCATATTTGTATGGTATCAATAGCATCATTGTATGGTTGTGATTCAAAATTAAACTTTGGGAGTCAATTTTGCTTATTTTTCTAATTGTCTGAGTCTTGTGATAATTACTAACAAAAAACCAGGTGTGAGCGATACTGTTGTTTGCTGAGATGGCATTTTTTATTCCCTGCTGTTTTGACAGCTCCATTATATTTGGGCTGTCGTTTGGTGTTTTACATTGGTATTGATCTGACTGTGGATATTTTACTATAGATATTAACAAACGGTCAGCTCATCAGATGCTGACAAATGGCCATCTCTAACATTGGTTAGTATATTGGAGGAGGAGGAGGCCTGCTGAATGTGGGATGGGGACAAAAAATACACCATTGGGTAACCACTTAGGAATAAAATATGGTCCACCTTCACACACTTCAAGCAGAAGGTGATACAAGAGTCTGTAAAGCATCCTAAGGCACTAGTACAAGCTGACATCTAAACAGGATTATGGATCATGCTTTCTGTAGGAATTTGGCTTTTAATGCTATAACTGGCATGCAACAATGTTGAAAGAGGCCATAATAGAGTCTAGGACATGACATCTGTGGGGGTATAGGATGTACATACTAGAGTCTAGGACATGACATCTGATTGATGAGGGGGTATAGGATGTACAAACTGGAGTCTAGGAAATGACATCTGAGGGGATATTGGATGTACATTCTGGAGTCGAGGATATGACATCTGAGGGGGTATAGGATGTACATACTAGAGTCTAGGATATGACATCTGAGGGGGTATAGAATGTACATACTAGAGTCTAGGACATGACATCTGAGGGGGTATAGGATGTACATATTGGAGTCTAGGACATGACATCTGAGGGGGTATAGGATGCACATACTAGAGTCCAGGACATGACATCTGAGGGGGTATAGGATGTACATACTAGAGTCTAGGATATGACATCTGAGGGGGTATAGGATGTACATACTGGAGTCTAGGATATGACATCTGAGGGGGTATAGGATGTACATACTGGAGTCTAGGATATGACATCTGAGGGGGTATAGAATGTACATACTAGAGTCTAGGACATGACATCTGAGGGGGTATAGGATGTACATACTAGAGTCTAGGACATGACATCTGAGGGGGTATAGGATGTACATACTAGAGTCTAGGATATGACATCTGAGGGGGTATAGGATGTACATACTGGAGTCTAGGATATGACATCTGAGGGGGTATAGAATGTACATACTAGAGTCTAGGACATGACATCTGAGGGGGTATAGAATGTACATACTAGAGTCTAGGACATGACATCTGAGGGGGTATAGGTTGTACATACTAAAGTCTAGGACATGACATCTGAGGGGGTATAGGACATACATACTAGAGTCTAGGATATGTCATCTAGATGTTCACACTGAATACTGTAAAATAAGAATGCTTATGTACAGAATGAAATGTTTGATAAATGTTGAAAGGAAGTTTTATTGCCCACTCCATAGTAATGACTGTTCAACATGTATTGTTTGAACTGCTAAATTGAGATATTCTATGGATTATTTATCCACTTTGTAGCAGAACAACATACTTGATACGGGCAGCCACTAGATATTGTGTTCATGTTGTTATTAATTTATTTGATTGATAGGATCGTGTCATTGTTTTCAGGAATTGCTTCAATAACAGTTGTATTAGGCATAGCTTTATATTTGGCCTGTAGAAATTATTTAGATAACAATGTTATATTTGGCTTTTCAGGAATCATTTATGTAACATAGTATTATGCTTGTGTTTTCAAGAATTGTTGCTTTTAAGGTATATTCTGTTTCTGGTAGTGTGATGATTTCCTTTACCATAAGCAAAATTGTAGGTAAATCAATAATTTTTTATTGTTTTCAAGTGCCTTTTTGATTCATTTCAGATATGGGTCTATTTGGAGAATGCCCGTCTCAAGACGAATTCTACCTAGTTGTCTGTGAAAAGTGCGACAAAGTTGTCAAACCAAAAGCATTCAAACACCACTTGCGTAAGTAGAGAAATTTGATTGTATTTCAAGGATAATCTTTTTGTAATTTGAAGATTTTTACGCCTATGAAAAGATGTGATATGTAATATAAAGTACCCTTTTATATGTTTCTATTGGTAATTAATTCATTCATCCGTTGTATTATACTTTGCACTCTTCGACATTTCTTCCAAAAAGATATTGGCAAAATTTGATAAACCGTTAAACAATTCTTAGCTATGCAATTGAAAAAATATCAATGTTATTGATTGATTTAAACAGGGAATGATTCCAATTTTGCTACTTTATAAATATATGTACTGATTAAAATGAACATCTGTATACACATTTGAAAATTTTCTCAAATAGCTCTTATAAAATTTTGAATTAAATTTCACCTTTTTGGTTCATTACAGGAAATAGGCATGGGGAATGTGTAATTCCTACCACCACCCAGCTGCTGCTGCAACGGTCATCTCATTCCATGTCAAAACTGTCGGCTACCACTCCATCTCCAACTAAATCATCGGCTGCTTTCAAATTAGGAGCATCAGTGCCAACAAAGGCTAGTGTCAAAGAAGTTCCTCCTTCAGTCAGCAATGCACAGAAAATGGGAGCAGCTCTGAATGCCAAACTTAAAAAGAACCATACGATGCCTGTTGTGAAAATGGAACGAATGGACCTGAACAAGTATTCAGGCACACACATAGAATCTAGTGGCAAATCTCAGTTAACAAATGGGACGTTGAATAGTCCTACAGTGAACACAGGAAAAAGTGTGACAAATAGTCCAGTCAAATCTCTATCACCTATCTCTCCTGTATCGCAGGAAATCACATTGTCCTCACTTGCTGTGAGTAGTCCATCTGTGTCGGTGGCTAGCGCCACTCTAACAACTGCCATGACAACTTGTGTGACGACAACCATGACCACCTCGACGGGGCTAACATTTGCGCCGTTTGTGTCTCCTTCCTTGTCGAGTAATAACGTCTCATCTAACAGTGCTGGGAATACTTCATTACAAAGTGCTAACAGTAGTCTGAATAGTAGTAGTGGCAGTGACATCACTTTGGGGAGCGTGCCGTCGTCTCCAATAGAAACACCCAGCAAACCCAGCGGTGGCTCAGCTGTGGCCACCACAAAGAGCAGCAGCAGCCACTCTAGTAAATCTGGAAGTAGTCTGAATAACAGTGTTACTAAAACATCAAGTGTTAGCAGTATCATAAAATCAGCAAGTTCCAGTAATGTAGCTAAGTCGGGAGGATTTGGCAGTCTCGCTAAAAGCAGTAGCAGTGTGGGATCTCTAAGCAAGTCTATCCGTGGCAGTGGCTCCTTCAAGTCTAGTAGCAGCAGTAATAGCAATAGTAATGCTGTCAAGAAGAAGCCAAGTTCTGTCCCGATACACAAACCAGATAAACTTATCCCATGTAAAGGTAAGGAGAAAGTCAAGCCTACGATGTATCCTGGATAACAGTATAAATAGAGAATACACAGTTAGTATCTTACAATACAAGGTTTATTTTGGTGCAAGACCTAGGAAAGCCGAGATGACGAGGCTTTGCTGAGTCATCTCGTCCTTCCGTGTCAAGCACCAATATAAAACTGTATTGTAAAATACAACCATGTATTCTGTTTATTCTGCAACCATTATGGCATTCAAAACGAAAGCAAATTGCCAGTTATTTACTTGCTTTCTTGAAGCAAGATGCTTCGTTGGTGTGGAGGAAAAGATTACTACCGTGGGAAATAAATAAGCGCATTCGCAAACAGTACTAGTAATTTTATTCAGTTTGTAATATTACTGAAACAATATGAAAATATTCAAAAAACAATAATTGCCCAACACAGAATTACTTTACAATACATACCTTTAATTTGCCATGAGCCAAGAAAAGGACGACACCGCCAGATGAAAGTTTCGATATCGTAAAAATGATACAATTCTGGTGAATGTGACGTCACTTTTTAGCAGGACTGTATGATGTTTCATTCACCGGAAGGTTAAAATCTGGTGTCAAGTTAGAAAAAGTTTCGTCAAATGTGGAACAAATTCATGTGATCATATTGAAAGATAAAGCATGTCATATATATTGGCGGATAAAGCACAAGTTTATCCGGCAGTAGTTATCCGTCAGTATATTGAACAGTTGCTGCAGGATAAAGTTGCATTGTAGGACAATCGTACAAATTGCCAATAGTTTGCAAATATAATCATATACATATCAGCTGGGCAAGACATGAAGAACACAACAGATTTTGTATAATTATTCCAGTAAAACAAACTATGGCACCTTATATAATATGGTTTGGAGGTGCTTTCCTTAGGATTTATTCAATAAATTTACATAGGAGTAATTGTAATGGAATCCAGTGATTTGGTATCCTGATATGACCAATACTTTATCTCCTCTTGTTCCAAACATGTTTTTCTAAACATTCCAGTTAAATTGAAGATTTAAGTTGAGTACCTTGATAATTTTCAGATCGTGAATTTGATGCAAACAAACATTGTGGTGTGGTGTTTGAGGATTCAGGCAAACCCTGTACACGGTCACTGACTTGTAAGGTAAGACCTCCACCAGGCCTGCTCTGATAGACTGTTTACTATTTCATCAAGATCATTCAAACCGTGTGTTGGCATAAGTCAAGGATTCTTTACTTTAGATTTACTGAAATATCAGTTCTATAGCCTTGATAAGCTAGTGGCAATCTATAACTAGCTTTGTTCTGTATTGGTCCACATTTACTGTAGTGTAAAACTAGATAATCTATAACTAGCTATGATCTGTATTGGTCCACATTTACTATAGTGTAAAACTAGATAATCTATAACTAACTATGATCTGTATTGGTCCACATTTACTGTAGTGTAAAACTAGATAATCTATAACTAGCTTTGTTCTGTATTGGTCCACATTTACTTAAGTGTAAAACTAGATAATCTATAACTAACTATGATCTGTATTGGTCCACATTTACTGTAGTGTAAAACTAGATAATCTATAACTAGCTATGTTCTGTATTGGTCCACATTTACTGTAGTGTAAAACTAGATAATCTATAACTATGCTATGTTCTGTATTGGTCCACATTTACTATAGTGTATAACTAGATAATCTATAACTATCTATGATCTGTATTGGTCCACATTAACTTTAGTGTAAAACTAGATAATCTATAACTAGCTATGTTCTGTATTGGTCCACATTTACTATAGTGTATAACTAGATAATCTATAACTAGCTTTGTTCTGTATTGATCCACATTTACTATTGTGTAAAACTAGATAATCTATAACTAGCTATGTTCTGTATTGGTCTACATTTACTTTAGTGTAAAACTAGATAATCTATAACTAGCTATTTCTGTATTGGTCCACATTTACTATAGTGTAAAACTAGATAATCTATAACTAGCTTTCTGTATTGGTCACATTTGCTATAGTGTAAAACTAGATAATCTATAACTACTATGATCTGTATTGGTCCACATTTACTATAGTGTAAAACTAGATAATCTATAACTAGCTATGTTCTGTATTGGTCCACATTTACTGTAGTGTAAAACTAGATAATCTATAACTAGCTATGATCTGTATTGGTCCACATTTACTATAGTGTAAAACTAGATAATCTATAACTAGCTATGTTCTGTATTGGTCCACATTTACTGTAGTGTAAAACTAGATAATCTATAACTAGCTATGTTCTGTATTGGTCCACATTTACTATAGTGTAAAACTAGATAATCTATAACTAGCTATGTTCTGTATTGGTCCACATTTACTATAGTGTAAAACTAGATAATCTATAACTAGCTATGTTCTGTATTGGTCCACATTTACTATAGTGTAAAACTAGATAATCTATAACTAGCTATGTTCTGTATTGGTCCACATTTACTATAGTGTAAAACTAGATAATCTATAACTAGCTATGTTCTGTATTGGTCCACATTTACTATAGTGTAAAACTAGATAATCTATAACTAGCTATGTTCTGTATTGGTCCACATTTACTATAGTGTAAAACTAGATAATCTATAACTAGCTATGTTCTGTATTGGTCCACATTTACTGTAGTGTAAAACTAGATAATCTATAACTAGCTATTTCTGTATTGGTCCACATTTACTATAATGTAAAACTAGATAATCTATAACTAGCTATGTTCTGTATTGGTCCACATTTACTATAGTGTAAAACTAGATAATCTATAACTAGCTATGTTCTGTATTGGTCCACATTTACTATAGTGTAAAACTAGATAATCTATAACTAGCTTTGTTCTGTATTGGTCCACATTTACTATAGTGTAAAACTAGATAATCTATAACTAGCTTTGTTCTGTATTGGTCCACATTTACTATAGTGTAAAACTAGATAATCTATAACTAGCTATGTTCTGTATTGGTTCACATTTACTGTAGTGTAAAACTAGATAATCTATAACTAGCTATGTTCTGTATTGGTCCACATTTACTATAGTGTAAAACTAGATAATCTATAACTAGCTATGTTCTGTATTGGTCCACATTTACTATAGTGTAAAACTAGATAATCTATAACTAGCTATGTTCTGTATTGGTCCACATTTACTATAGTGTAAAACTAGATAATCTATAACTAGCTTTGTTCTGTATTGGTCCACATTTACTATAGTGTAAAACTAGATAATCTATAACTAGCTATGTTCTGTATTGGTCCACATTTACTATAGTGTAAAACTAGATAATCTATAACTAGCTATGTTCTGTATTGGTCCACATTTACTATAGTGTAAAACTAGATAATCTATAACTAGCTATGTTCTGTATTGGTCCACATTTACTATAGTGTAAAACTAGATAATCTATAACTAGCTATGATCTGTATTGGTCCACATTTACTATAGTGTAAAACTAGATAATCTATAACTATCTATGTTCTGTATTGGTCCACATTTACTATAGTGTAAAACTAGATAATCTATAACTAGCTATGTTCTGTATTGGTCCACATTTACTATAGTGTAAAACTAGATAATCTATAACTAGCTATGTTCTGTATTGGTCCACATTTACTATAGTGTAAAACTAGATAATCTATAACTAGCTATGTTCTGTATTGGTCCACATTTACTATAGTGTAAAACTAGATAATCTATAACTAGCTATGTTCTGTATTGGTCCACATTTACTATAGTGTAAAACTAGATAATCTATAACTAGCTATGTTCTGTATTGGTCCACATTTACTATAGTGTAAAACTAGATAATCTATAACTGTCTATGATCTGTATTGGTCCACATTTACTATAGTGTAAAACTAGATAATCTATAACTAGCTATGTTCTGTATTGGTCCACATTTACTATAGTGTAAAACTAGATAATCTATAACTAGCTCTATGTTCTGTATTGGTCCACATTTACTATAGTGTAAAACTAGATAATCTATAACTAGCTATGTTCTGTATTGGTCCACATTTACTATAGTGTAAAACTAGATAATCTATAACTAGCTATGTTCTGTATTGGTCCACATTTACTATAGTGTAAAACTAGATAATCTATAACTAGCTATGTTCTGTATTGGTCCACATTTACTATAGTGTAAAACTAGATAATCTATAACTAGCTATGTTCTGTATTGGTCCACATTTACTATTAGTGTAAAACTAGATAATCTATAACTACTAGCTATGTTCTGTATTGGTCACATTTTATAGTTAAAACTAGATAATCTATAACTAGCTATGTTCTGTATTGGTCCACATTTACTATAGTGTAAAACTAGATAATCTATAACTAGCTATGTTCTGTATTGGTCCACATTTACTATAGTGTAAAACTAGATAATCTATAACTAGCTATGTTCTGTATTGGTCCACATTTACTATAGTGTAAAACTAGATAATCTATAACTAGCTATGTTCTGTATTGGTCCACATTTACTATAGTGTAAAACTAGATAATCTATAACTAGCTATGTTCTGTATTGGTCCACATTTACTATAGTGTAAAACTAGATAATCTATAACTAGCTATGTTCTGTATTGGTCCACATTTACTATAGTGTAAAACTAGATAATCTATAACTAGCTATGTTCTGTATTGGTTCACATTTACTATAGTGTAAAAACTAGATAATCTATAACTAGCTATGTTCTGTATTGGTCCACATTTACTATAGTGTAAAACTAGATAATCTATAACTAGCTATGTTCTGTATTGGTCCACATTTACTATAGTGTAAAACTAGATAATCTATAACTAGCTATGTTCTGTATTGGTCCACATTTACTATAGTGTAAAACTAGATAATCTATAACTCTGTATTGGTCCACATTTACTATAGTGTAAAACTAGATAATCTATAACTAGCTATGTTCTGTATTGGTCCACATTTACTATAGTGTAAAACTAGATAATCTATAACTAGCTATGTTCTGTATTGGTCCACATTTACTATAGTGTAAAACTAGATGATGTATAACTAGCTATGTTCTGTATTGGTCCACATTTACTATAGTGTAAAACTAGATAATCTATAACTAGCTATGTTCTGTATTGGTCCACATTTACTATAGTGTAAAACTAGATAATCTATAACTAGCTATGTTCTGTATTGGTCCACATTTACTATAGTGTAAAACTAGATAATCTATAACTATGATCTGTATTGGTCTACATTTACTTTAGTGTAAAACTAGATAATCTATAACCAGCTATGTTCTGTATTGGTCCACATTTACTATAGTGTAAAACTAGATAATCTATAACTAGCTATGTTCTGTATTGGTCCACATTTACTATAGTGTAAAACTAGATAATCTATAACTATCTATGTTCTGTATTGGTCCACATTTACTATAGTGTAAAACTAGATAATCTATAACTATAACTATGTTCTGTATTGGTCCACATTTACTATAGTGTAAAACTAGATAATCTATAACTAGCTATGTTCTGTATTGGTCCACATTTACTTTAGTGTAAAACTAGATAATCTATAACTAGCTATGTTCTGTATTGGTCCACATTTACTATAGTGTAAAACTAGATAATCTATAACTAGCTATGTTCTGTATTGGTCCACATTTACTATAGTGTAAAAACTAGATAATCTATAACTAGCTATGTTCTGTATTGGTCCACATTTACTATAGTGTAAAACTAGATAATCTATAACTAGCTATGTTCTGTATTGGTCCACATTTACTATAGTGTAAAACTAGATAATCTATAACTAGCTATGTTCTGTATTGGTCCACATTTACTATAGTGTAAAACTAGATAATCTATAACTAGCTATGTTCTGTATTGGTCCACATTTACTATAGTGTAAAACTAGATAATCTATAACTAGCTATGTTCTGTATTGGTCCACATTTACTATAGTGTAAAACTAGATAATCTATAACTAGCTATGTTCTGTATTGGTCCACATTTACTATAGTGTAAAACTAGATAATCTATAACTAGCTATGTTCTGTATTGGTCCACATTTACTATAGTGTAAAACTAGATAATCTATAACTAGCTATGTTCTGTATTGGTCCACATTTACTATAGTGTAAAACTAGATAATCTATAAACTAGCTATGTTCTGTATTGGTCCACATTTACTATAGTGTAAAACTAGATAATCTATAACTAGCTATGTTCTGTATTGGTCCACATTTACTATAGTGTAAAACTAGATAATCTATAACTAGCTATGTTCTGTATTGGTCCACATTTACTATAGTGTAAAACTAGATAATCTATAACTAGCTATGTTCTGTATTGGTCCACATTTACTATAGTGTAAAACTAGATAATCTATAACTAGCTATGTTCTGTATTGGTCCACATTTTCTATAGTGTAAAACTAGATAATCTATAACTAGCTATGTTCTGTATTGGTCCACATTTACTATAGTGTAAAACTAGATAATCTATAACTAGCTATGTTCTGTATTGGTCCACATTTACTATAGTGTAAAACTAGATAATCTATAACTAGCTATGTTCTGTATTGGTCCACATTTACTATAATGTAAAACTAGATAATCTATAACTAGCTATGATCTGTATTGGTCCACATTTACTATAGTGTAAAACTAGATAATCTATAACTAGCTATGTTCTGTATTGGTCCACATTTACTATAGTGTAAAACTAGATAATCTATAACTAGCTATGTTCTGTATTGGTCCACATTTACTATAGTGTAAAACTAGATAATCTATAACTAGCTATGTTCTGTATTGGTCCACATTTACTATAGTGTAAAACTAGATAATCTATAACTAGCTATGTTCTGTATTGGTCCACATTTACTATAGTGTAAAACTAGATAATCTATAACTAGCTATGTTCTGTATTGGTCCACATTTACTATAGTGTAAAACTAGATAATCTATAACTAGCTATGTTCTGTATTGGTCCACATTTACTATAGTGTAAAACTAGATAATCTATAACTAGCTATGTTCTGTATTGGTCCACATTTACTATAGTGTAAAACTAGATAATCTATAACTAGCTATGTTCTGTATTGGTCCACATTTACTATAGTGTAAAACTAGATAATCTATAACTAGCTATGATCTGTATTGGTCCACATTTACTATAGTGTAAAACTAGATAATCTATAACTAGCTATGTTCTGTATTGGTCCACATTTACTATAGTGTAAAACTATATGATATATAACTAGCTATGATCTGTATTGGTCCACATTTACTGTAGTGTAAAACTAGATAATCTATAACTAGCTATGTTCTGTATTGGTCCACATTTACTATAGTGTAAAACTAGATAATCTATAACTAGCTATGTTCTGTATTGGTCCACATTTACTATAGTGTAAAACTAGATGATGTATAACTAGCTATGTTCTGTATTGGTCCACATTTACTATAGTGTAAAACTAGATAATCTATAACTAGCTATGATCTGTATTGGTCCACATTTACTATAGTGTAAAACTAGATAATCTATAACTAGCTATGTTCTGTATTGGTCCACATTTACTATAGTGTAAAACTAGATAATCTATAACTAGCTATGTTCTGTATTGGTCCACATTTACTATAGTGTAAAACTAGATAATCTATAACTAGCTATGTTCTGTATTGGTCCACATTTACTATAGTGTAAAACTAGATAATCTATAACTAGCTATGTTCTGTATTGGTCCACATTTACTATATAGTGTAAATTTAGATGATGTATAACTAGCTATGCTCTGTATTGGTCCACATTTACTATAGTGTAAATTTAGATGATGTATAACTAGCTATGTTCTGTATTTGGTCCACATTTACTATAGTGTAAAACTAGATAATCTATAACTATCTATGATCTGTATTGGTCCACATTTACTATAGTGTAAAAACTAGATAATCTATAACTAGCTATGTTCTGTATTGGTCCACATTTACTATAGTGTAAAACTAGATAATCTATAACTAGCTATGATCTGTATTGGTCCACATTTACTATAGTGTAAAACTAGATAATCTATAACTAGCTATGTTCTGTATTGGTCCACATTTACTATAGTGTAAAACTAGATAATCTATAACTAGCTATGTTCTGTATTGGTCCACATTTACTATAGTGTAAAACTAGATAATCTATAACTAGCTATGTTCTGTATTGGTCCACATTTACTATAGTGTAAAACTAGATAATCTATAACTAGCTATGTTCTGTATTGGTCCACATTTACTATAATGTAAAACTAGATAATCTATAACTAGCTTTGTTCTGTATTGGTCCACATTTACTAAAATGTAAAACTAGATAATCTATAACTTGCTATGTTCTGTATTGGTCCACATTTACTATAATGTAAAACTAGATAATCTATAACTAGCTATGTTCTGTATTGGTCCACATTTACTATAATGTAAAACTAGAGATCTATAACTAGCTATGTTCTGTATTGGTCCACATTTACTATAGTGTAAAACTAGATAATCTATAACTAGCTATGTTCTGTATTGGTCCACATTTACTATAGGTAAAACTAGATAGATTTATAACTAGCTACGTTCTGTATTGGTACACATTTACTTAGTGTAAAACTAGATAATCTATAACTAGCTATGATCTGTATTGGTTCCACATTTACTATAGTGTAAAACTAGATAATCTATAACTAGCTATGATCTGTATTGGTCCACATTTACTATAGTGTAAAACTATATAATCTATAACTAGCTATGATCTGTATTGGTTCACATTTACTGTAGTGTAAAACTAGATAATCTATAACTAGCTATGTTCTGTATTGGTCCACATTTACTATAGTGTAAAACTAGATAATCTATAACTAGCTATGATCTGTATTGGTCCACATTTACTGTAGTGTAAAACTAGATAATCTATAACTAGCTATGCTCTGTATGACTTGTATCCCTATAGACACATGCACTGTCCTTAAGAAGGAAAGTGCCTGGGAGGAGAAAACCTTTTGATGAGCTGCTGAAGGAACATCGAGCTGCCAAAGAGGCCTTCCTGAAACAGAGAGCTGAGCAGAAGGCTGCTCAGCTGGCAGCATCCTTGGCAACCAGTGGTGGCAATGCTGCCAAGCCAGCACAGCCACATGGTGCCTCACCGTTAGTGCCACTGGACCGAGGTGTGGCCACCAGTAAGTCTGGCCACCATAGCTCTTCGTCATCAGTCAATTCCTCCACCAAAGAAAGCTCACTACAATCACGTCTGCTCCAGTCAGGGGCCATGTCTCCACAGAAGATCTCAAGGCCTGCTGTTGTAAAACCCAACAATATCTGTCTCTCAAGGTACATACACTAACAGAAGCTACTAATTTATGACAGAAAATTAACAGGTTTTTTATGATTGAACTAATATCTTTAATTGACTCATAAATCATCAAAACTACATCAGTAGAAACAAGTTTATATATCCTGTTATCCACTTTGAAAAAGGCAAATCAAATGTTTTAATCAATAGAAAGGATGAAAATAAACTTTGCATATTACAGAGTTACCATAATTTTGAATGAAATTCACATCCTTTTCTCTGAAACTTTTGACGCAAACACATAATATCATAATAGATACCTACCCACAAAGGCAGATTACTCTGTAATATGTATCGCTCTTGACATTTATTGCTGATCTTTCTCTATTAATTCAAGATCTAGTGGCTCAGGAAGTCTTCATTCACCATTATCATCTTCCCATCGGGATGAAGCAGGCCCCTCATTGACACCGGCTCCTGATCCTCACAGCAGACTTAGTGATGGGGAGGGGGATGAAGATGACGGAGAATCAGACAAACCTGATCGGTCATATCTCCCATATCATCCACGCCCAGCTGCCGTAAGTATCAGCTTCTATGAAAAATAGACCATACTCCAGGACCATGAGAGAACTTAGACTGAAGTTTGGTCTTAGCCAATCATTAATGATGTAACTTTTTGTTACGTCATCTTTGATTGGCTAAGTCTGAACTTTAAATAGTTTCAGACTTAAGATTGTGTCATGATCCTGAGGTCTGACCGAAGTTTTTATGTTGTGTCCAAAACCAATAGCAGTCTCATATGAAATTTTGTTACAGTAATAATGTCTTGTAGTAATAATCATAAAACCAGTTAATGATACCTCTTGGAAGAACAATTAAGCAATGATATCTATCCTTTTTTTGTCCCACAGACATGTACATTTGGTGCACGCCATCATACCTTCCACAGTCGCGGCTGTAATGTGTTTAATAGACGTGTAGATGTCCTCCGTGCAGCTTTCCTTAAGGTGTTAGATCGTCAAATCAACCCACCACCTCCAAAGTAAGTCATTTATTTCAGTTCTTTCAATTCTAGCTATAAAAAGCAAAACATTGCTTGAGGATAAAGAATTTCACCTAAAATCGACTTGAATTTGGCCTCAAATATTGATGTGTAATTGACATGAAAATGACTTGAAATTTAAGTTAATATCAGGTGAAATATTTGTTCTGAATTCACACAAAATGATTTTTTCAGGTCATTTTGACCTAAATTTGATACAGAGTTTTATTCATGTGATATTGTCCTCATGTTCAGGTAATTTCAAGTAAATCTCAGGTCAAGCTCTTTTCATGTACTGTTGACTAGAAGATATTTTGCCTGTGTTGTGCTAGTGATTGGTTTTAATTATGGAAAGAAGAAAGAGATGGAAAAGTATAGTAGTGAGTTATCTAAGTAAGATATTCTTTCTTTTTCAGAAAACTTTGTGTGGAGTCCAATTTACCCAAAGAACCTCAGTTCCTGTCTAATTCCAAAGATCCTTATGAGTTTAATCTGATAGACAGTGGTTTAAGTGGAGGGACTCAAAACATCAACACTGTGGTCAACTCTACTGTTGTAAACAAAAACAATGTTAAATCAAAATCAAAGGCCTCGAGTAGTAGTAGTAGCAGTCGTAGCAAGGCACGTGAAGGTTCATCAACTAATTACGGGGGCTCTCGTAGTCCTGGCCACTCGGGATCGTCGACGTCCAGTGGGGCAGTGAAACGGAAACGTAGTGGCAGTGGTGGCCCTGCTTCTAGTCCGTGTACCACCACCTATAACAATGTCATCAGTGGCAACACCATGACCATTAATTCTAGTATCACCGCGCTCAACAGTCACACCAATAGTAGTCCCCTCACTGCCATAGCTATTCCCAGTGTCAATCTCAGCCCTGCCACCTTAAGTCATTTCAACGCCAATTTAGCTGGCAGCAAAAACCCAAAGAACAATGTGTTGAAGGACTTTGGACTTGTAGTTCGGAGCATTGATCCCTCGGCAATAGTTAATGGCCAGTATGTGATAGGGGGGACAACTGCTCAAATCATCGACGAAAAAATGCTTCAACAGACTCACATAATTTCCAGTGGAAACAAGGGCAACCCAGCCAAATTAGTCAACAGCCTGGAAGCACTTCAGAAAAATAACTTAATACCCACCAACGCTATTCTGGTGGACAACCCTATGCAGCCAGGAACTGTGCTAACACCAGTTTCTGTAGGTTCTATAGGCTCGGTGCCAAGCAATACCGTCATATCTCTAGCCAATAGTTCTATGTCTCAGGCCCATCTAAGTCCTTCAACCACGCCAAGTCCTCTCTTCAGATCGGTATGTAAACACATTCATTATGTTGTTGGTAATCTAACATTGGTAAAGTTATGATTTCTGCTCTTTTGTGCACTTACAGCAAATCTTATCTGATTTTATCAAATAGACCATTACAGCAAATCTAATATATAACTGGGAACATTCTAATATAATCAGCAAGAGAAATGAATGGAATAATGAAGGTGTTGATATTTTGATACATGATATGAAATAATATCATTGCTGGATAAAGTTGTGCTTTGATAAAAATTAAAACAACAACAAAAAATAATATTTTACCAAAATTTACTAGTATGTCTGACCCAGTTGTTTTGATGTATAAAGTTTCCTATTGACATGAAAGGTTTCTAGTGTATTTATATGGTCATAGAAAGAGATGTAGGGGGAAAAGTTATTTATCAATCTTCTACATATGATTGAATAATTAATGCTTTCAATTGTTTCTGTCAGAAATGAATTGTAAATGTATGTTTTGGTACAGGGTTCTCTCAGTCCACAAGTATCCTCACCGTTGCCAAATGGAATCACGCCATCGGTGGCAGGTAAGTACTCCCGAATGGCTTGGTAGGCAGGTAACCTTGGTGAATACTAAATACAATATAATTCACATCTAGAGACCAATGTCTTATTAGCTCAATCGCTTAGAACTTATTATATTTACATGTTTTCTCCCTTTTCTTTCTTTTTACCCTAGTAACTGTGGCAATCGTAGTTACCAGCTTTATTCTGTCTTAAACCAAGATCAGACTTTATCAACCCCAAAAGTGCAAATGTGGAAAAATACAAATGAATTTGAAAAAAAAACCCAGTAAGACTGATCTTCGTTCAATCCTTATTTATTTCCAAAAAATGTGTCATCCTGCATATCTCTGCAGTTGACAGAAAAAGAAATTAAAGCAGTTTTATTTTTTATCCTATTATTAGAAGTGATCCCTATGATGGTGTTTCTTGTGTCCATTTCAGATAAGAACAGTAGTAGTCATCGCCACACACTGATCCACCACCATAAGGGTCCCCAGAAGCCTATGATGGCCCAGTCTGCCTTACCTGCTGGTGTTCTCTCTACAGCCCAGGTTATCACTTCCAACAACAATCCACAAGTGTGTGCTAGTCATGTCTTCACACAACTTGCCCAGCTCCAGGTCAAGCCCGGGGCTAAGGCAGGACCTAACAAGGTAACCATGCAACCAGTATCCTTGACCTTTCCATTGACCAACCTCGGGACAGTGACTGGTCAGCAGCCTCAGACACACACCCTGTTCATTACAAGCAGCGATGACGGGACGCGGCATGAACTTCAGCACCAGCCAGTATCTAACTCCCCTTCTAGTCTCATGTCCTAGCCCTGGCTATTCATAATGTTCTTGTGCTAAACCTCTGTTGTCTTTCATTTGGGCGTCACTGTCTTATATGGCCTTACTGCATTTTCAGAAATTTCAGAACTTTTGGCCTAACTTCTCGTTATTTCTTTTCAGGACAATTAGTGAGCTGTACATGCTATATAATGAGTTAATGATTAAGTCTTAGCAAGATTTTTACTTTGGTGTCTAAAATTTGTGTTTGAAATGTTAAGTTTTGTTCAGGATCTGGTTATTAGTATTTCATTAGTAAAATTACAGGAAAACAAAGCATTCAAAGAGGTAATTTCAATTTTCTGTCACAAAATTCTATGTTATCTTGGTTCAAAGTTTCCTGACACAAATAACTTGTGCTAGATGTAAAATTTATTGAAGATAAAAATTTTCAAAATTGTAAAATGGCAGCAAATTATAGGAAAACTAAGTTTTTGCGCAGAGAATGAGTGAAAATATGGGAAATACAGATAAATAGATAAGATGGCTTGTACGCAGACTTGATTTTATTGTTTGATATTTCCTTATCCAGTTCCTTGCTATAGTCATAATCAAGCCAGAGTGTATTCATTCCATTTAAAGGCCCGGTCCCACTGGCGTTTAGGAAGATTTGCGAATGTATTGTGCACAAAATTGGCTGATATTCGCTGAACATACGCAATATTCGTAAATCGTACTTGTATCTGTCGCCCAACATCCGCAATTATCCGCAATGGCATGTTTTTCCGTTCCCAGGATTTTTGAACTGCACAAAATTTTGATTGCGGAAATCATTCGCATTAGATACGTTATTCGTACTCAATACATGCTTACTATATGCGCTGTATATCCGCTGTTATTCGTTGATATCTGCAACTGACTGGGTTTTGCAGCTTTATAGCGAACTGGGACAGTGTATAAAACGAATGTATAGCGTACCTATCACATTGACATCACGAATTAAAATAATTTGTAGCGAATGTATATTGAGTTCAGGGTTTGTATTGCGTCTGTTTTGCATTGATTTGCGAATAATTTGCGAATGTATAACAAACGTGTTGCGTTAACCAAAACTACTGTATAAATATGGCAAAAATCGACATATTTGTCTATTATTTCCTGTCCGCCAGGAAGTACAGGTGTAATAATGGGTCATCGGCAATAATACCAATGCAGCGTAACAATGGTATCCAACAACATATTAATCTACTTGTTCAAGTCATGAAAAGAAAAAGTTGTCTGCTTTGATTTGATGTTGAAACAGACTGGACTTTCTTTGTATCTGGAGGAGGTAGTATGAAAGTTGCAGCTTGCTTATCTTTGTTGCAGTTGTGTTGTTGTGAAAAGTGACACCGAAAAGCCCGAGCGCGCTTCTTTTACCTCCGTAATTCAGATGCCCTACATGCGCAACACAACCGTTCTTATCCGCTACATCTGCGCAATGCATTATTAATAGATTCGTAATATTTCTGTAACAATCGCAATACTTCCGATCTGTTTCCTTAATATATGCGTTATATATTCGTTATTGTTTGTTACATATCCGCATTGTTGGATAATCTTACCGATTGTGCACCTCACGGGAGAGCGTTCCTTATCGTATTCGCTTGTATTCGTGAAATATCCGCATTTGTTCGTAATAAATTCGCAGAATGTTATTAATATATCCGTAATTTATACTTGAAAATTTGTTATTTTAAGCCAATTTTGTTGCGGATGACAACGAACTGCCAAAATTTATAAACTAAATTCATCCGTAATTATTCCGTTCTTCAGTGGAACCGGGCCTTATAAGGTAGGATACAGTTTTATAGACAAGAATATTTTCCTTAAATAATGTTCACAAAAATATCCAACCTATCCGTTTCAAAGGCAAGAAGCATTATATTATTGTATCAGCTGATTTACTTTTACCTTGAAAATCTCAATTCTTAAATACACCAATATAATTAAAATTAAGCTTGTAATTCCGCTCCACTACGATGCTCTATGATTCGCACCAATAAATGATCTAACAATAGACCGTTCAGGGTCACCTCAGCATGAACCCTCCGTGTGTCGCCTATGGTTCTCTCGCTACTAGCTTTATATAGTATGTACTAAGATATTACGATTCTAGGCCAGAGTTCATGCTGAGATGACCCTGAAGAGGGAGTTGTTAGATCTTGTATTGGAGCATATCGAAGTGAAGCAGAATAGCAAGTCTAATTTTAATTAGATTGTAAATACACGTTTGATTGCACAGTCAGTAAGACTTATACAATCTGTAATATTGTCACTTTTCAACAGCATTCCAGACTGGGGGGGGGGGAAATCTGAATATTTTAGCAAAATTTATCATTAAAGTCCAGTTAGGATTGGGAAATTGTATTGCGATTTTACCTACACTATAGGAGGCCAAATTTATAAAACAACCATTGCTTTGTATCAAACACTCCTGAACAGCTACTTAGTTTCAAGGTATTGTAACAGTGTAACAAAAACTGAGTATTGGGTACCAGTCAACTTAATTCACACCATGGAAAGAAATTGCCTTTAGTAAAACATTAACACAACAGTAGGGTTTGGTTTTCGATTCAATATTTTCAAGTTCAGAGCTATAAAAAGTTCTGAAAAGATTTGCGTTAACAATTGTGCAAATTTAAATGAAGATCTTATTTTTTGATCTATTTGTTTTTATTTCTTTCTTTTTTCACAAAGTTTTCTAAGGGGTAACAGAAGTCAACTTAATTGGTGCAGAGCTATCCAAAACACTGTATAAATGTACTATACTGGTTAGTTGATTAAAATATGCTATATTTGAAGATAAACTGTTTTCTGTCCTAAAAGTCAATGCATTTCAGGAGGAGATGTGCTAACTGTATCATTATATTTAGTGTACTCTTGAGAAGAAATGTGTTGTGGAGAAAATAATTGGAATAGATTATTTTCTATTGTTAAATTATTTGTAAAAAAAATGAGAAATTCTTCTGAAGGATTTGACGCGACTTGTAACTAGAGTTATCTCCCATGTAAAAGCTTAAGTTTCAAATATACTGCTGTGGAAAAACACACAAGTGATCCCGTTTCTTCAGGTTGTCTGTGATATTATCAGTATTTGAAACTACTTGGATGCAATTTTTATTTCATGTTCAATGTCAAAATATTTCAAGAAAGAAACAAGTATTTGTAATCTCACTTAGTTGTATAGCCAATTAAAGTGTAAGAATATGAATACCATGTAAATATATCGATATGTTTTTTGCAAAAATAATCCTGATGTTTAGGATGTATTTATTATGGATGATAGTCTTGCGTGACTCGTGCGTTCAAACATTTAACTTTGTTATTGTTAAACAATCTGTTTTTATGAACTCCATATTTATTTGTTCCGGGATATTCTTCATTGTTTTCAAGAAAAGTAAACATTTGAATATCAATTCTATTGTTTTGTAAACAATCTTTCAGTTATTTTCTTCATCTGCCCTTACATGTCTGAATCGTTTATTTAATTTTGTTGCGTTTTAATCAAGCTAGTGCAGCATGGTATAATACTCACAATGATGTTGTGATCTCCAATGATGTTTGCAGGTCATTAAAATTTTAATATGTTGGAGAGAGAAAATTGTTGCCATACATGTAGAAGTAAGAGTATGTCCCCACTGTAACTCAGTGTGGTTCACCATAAGTAGATATTATATTAGATAGATGTGAGTTTTTGTTCAAAAAATTGTGTTCATTTTATTTCCATGGTACCCTAGTAAGGGTGTTAAATGGTACACAATATTTTATATAGTTCAGAAAGATGGCTATTAAAAATATCTTCAAAACAATAAATGTAATATCAAATATTCTTCTGAAGATAAACAACGAAATGTCAAATTTCTAGTCAATATCTTTAGTGAAATGAATGTGTAAGAAATGTAACAATAACTGAAAACCAAAGTGAATTTCCACACCAATAAACTGTTTGTAAGTATGCACAAAGTATTCATGGGTCCACGGATCTGTCACAGAAAGTAATGTACCTGGTAACTGATATACTGGATTATGGCATTGATACCACAAAACAGGTTTTCTGAAACACATGTTTGTATTAGAGTGCTATCACATGTAAATTGAAGGAAAGTTATCTTGTTTTGCCAATTAATTTCTGTGATGTATAGAAATGGTAGCTATCAGTTTGACTCGCTGATTAAGAGATTAAAGTGGAATATTCATATATGAGTGCAAGGCTTACGGATGTAGTGAGAGAGTGTGTGTATGAAAGAACCAAGTTGAACATAGGCAAATGAGTAATGCAATCTCTGTTTTCATTGAATCCAGCTGAATATCTGTATTTATATCTTCTATTTTTGTTGCTGTTCTTAGCTTATTTGCATTTTTTTCTCAGAGATTAGAAACAGTATGAAATCATTTCTGGCTGCCTAAAATTTCTAGTTGTAACAGTCGAGGAAACTTTTAAAAATCAAGTAACATTTTTTTCTCGGTTTTCAAAAAAATCTTACCCCACCTTAAGATTGATAAATAAGTATCTATGTTACCAGATCTTATCCATGCCATGCCTATAAAATCACTGATGTAGTTTTCAAGTGTAGCTGTTTTATCTTTAGTTGACCAGGCCCCAATTTCTCGAAACAGAAAGCGCCAACATATATTATGAACTGATGTCAACACATTATTTGACTTAAGTCAGTCCATTGACTTGAGTCTGTTTCCAGAAAGCTTAACGCTTAAAGCACTGTATATTTCATGGATTTTCATGACTTGGTCACAATTTGTGAATGCTCAGATTTTTGACTGAGTAGGAAAGATTGCTGTCAAACTTTTATAGATGAATGATGAAGAACAAGACAAAGAAATAGAAATAAATTTGATGTTCCCTCCTTTTCTCCAAAAGCATTCTGTAAATTGGCCTCGTAAAAATTATTTCTAATAGTTTATTTTAAAAAAAATCATCAGATTCTCTTCATTATCTATTGTAGTTTTTTGTTTTACTTGATTTTCAACATAATAAACCAAAATATTTCTGGTCAAAATCGATCATTTTTGTAATAACCCGGGTATAATTGGTGCAAAATATTTGTATGGCACAAGATTATCTACACAAAAAAGTTATTTCTGTTGAATCTAAATGTGAAAATTTCCCTTTCGCAAAATCCCCACATCTGATATAGCAGGAAATACTGAGACCTATTCAACATATCAATATAAAGGTGTGTGTGTGTGGTAAAGATTAAGAGAAGTGAATGTCGTTAACCTTTCACCCCAGTGATAGCGGTGTGAAGGGATGTTGTACAATAGGCCACATCAACCAGTAATGGTCCTTCTGGCATTGTTTCACTCTCGGTATTTAAATCTGCTCGTCTGTATATATTTTTGTGAGCATTTTTGTATAGCAAGTGCTACATTTGTTGCATGGCTAATATGTGGCCATATATTATTTAAGGGTTGTTTTTGTGATATCGGAGTTAACAGTAAAACACTTTGTAAAGGAAAGATCGTTACCTACATATTATTAATTCTGAAACTTGGTTCATATTGTAAACTTAAATTTACATACTAAAGTCATCTTACATCAGGTGTTAAAAGGACTTATAAGTCAAAATATTAGAAACACATGTCTATAGAGGGAATGGAGACCTGAATCTGATGTTCATGTTGTTTTGCTATAAATATCCTATACTTCTTTAGTGCCAGCATGTTATATTATCAAATGGATGTGATGGCTATGATAGGTTTAGTTCAAAAAAGTTTTGCAAATAAAATATAAATCTAGTCTTTTTGTCTCCCTAAGTTGATGAATACACAGTTTATATATCAAGATGCAAAATGAATTGACAAAACGAGTGGTTTCTAAATATTAATAAATACCACTATAAAATGCAAATTATTGATCTTAATAGAAGTAAAGTTAACATTTCATCCATGTATTAATGTCCACTATTATTTCTAATATATAGTTGCTAATTGAACGTACGTGGCCTACTATACCTTTCGGCAGGTTACAAAATGGTCCCTATATGTCATAGCGGAGCACTGCCTCAGAAAATCACTCGGGCACAGTTTTCTATACTTTGTTGTAGGTTTCCAATTATTTTAGTCAAAAAGAAAGATAACTACCATTATCAATATCTACTTTACCACTCAAAAGACGTCAAATTCATAATTTGTGATTTTAGTCAAAAAGAAACATAACTACCTTTATTAAAATCTATTATCACTCAAAAGACGTCAAATTCATAATTTATGGATATGTGGGGGGAAAAATGTCTCGTTGTGAATTTGATATTTCATGCGGTTCAGTTTTATTGCGTAGTAGGTAAGTGATATCAAACAAGTAAGATAAAATGCATACAGAAGTTTTAATAATGGTTTGCACAAACATTTCTTGGCTCCATTAGCAGTAAATTATCTGTCTAAAAGTCTTTTGAGTTACAATATTGCAGATAAGTTGCTAAAGGTCCAATATACTATGACTAGATGTAAACCCATGTTCAAATAATATCTGAACATTTTTGATAGAATGTTACGAGATTTCGAAAATCAATAAAACAGATGGGTCCCACTCAAACAATTTTTTTTTTTTAAATATTGAAGTGATATTCTTGATAATAACTGTAGTCCAACTTTTTCCCAGTGAAGCATAAAGACCTCTGGGTAGAATAGGCCACAAACTGTCCCAACAACCACATCGTAACTCAAACATGTTTCCAAAATATTGTTGGTATTAATCTACTGGGTATATTTACAAATGCAATAAATATTATGGGTAGATTTCACATGGATTTTTGCTCAAAGTTATATTTATTGGACCTTGGAGTACATAAGATTACTTTGTCTGACTTGTAACAGAAACCCATATTCTTCTATAATAATCTTCACATTATTCATAGTTGAGGCAAGTATTGATTGCATCTATTCTAAATTAACATACTCCTTTGAAATATGTTGTTAAGTAATTCCTGAAACTGATGTGCATTAAAACAAACTATTATCATGTCAGTTCAATAATTTATATCAAAGGTATGAAGAATTAGTTCCTTTTAATTTATATGCCCTTAAATCAAAGTTTTTATTTCAATACAGTCAAACCTATTGTAAAGGACACCTCTGTATAAAGTTTACCTATCTATAAATTGAATAAAGGACAGACCCATCAACCCAATTAGTTTCAAACATAATTGACCTCAGTATAAAGAACACCTGTCTATAAAGGACATTTTTCACCTATAGTAGACAGCTGTGACTGTGTTCAACTGGATATTGTCTTTAGATGATTTTTAATTATCAATCAAAAGGAAAAGTGTTGGGAGAAAGATTAAATTTTGGCACTTAATATAATACATGTACATTCAAAAAATATTAATTTTCGTGGGGAAATTTTTCACTTTCAAATGACCTTTCTATAATTAGTGGAAATTTCCAGGTTTCTATGGTACTAACCACAGACACATCAGCTTCTTTTTCTCAAGATAAAACAGTGTTAAGTATATTGAAACATACCTTCAAATCACCCAAATTACCTCCATAATTATATGCAAAATTGACCAATTGGGATTGTATGTATTATTCTAGCTAGGAAATGTCGAACATTTCACAACAGTTTGCTGTGGCTGTTTTTGTAGAATGACAAAGACCTCACTTTATACTCGTTTTAATGTATGTCGTGGTAACCATTAACACGTTTTTAGTTAATCTCCAATGTATGGTAAACACTATACAATATATCTTTGTTATAATAATGGGAAAATATAGTCAAAGAGCATTTGAAGTTTAGTGCTGTAATTATATATCTTAAAGAAATAAAAGCTTTGAACAATTCAACTTTTTTAATCAAGATCATAGAATGAAAACTAATGAAGAACTAAGAAACCTAAAATATGTATGATATCTGTTGTTACCCAAATTTGAGAAAGTCCAAGAGGAAATAATGTATTCTTTGCTTCGTGACTCCAGGTAAACTGTTGCTTTTCTCTGGAAATACCCATAACTTAACTGCAGATTAGCTTTTTGTACATTGAAATGTTTAATTTATTTCTGAAATGTATTGATATTTAAACCCTTTTTGTACAAATTTCATGACTTTTCTATACACATTTTCAATATTGATAGTTATTATTGATAATATAAAAAATGAAGCATGTACTTAACTAACAGTGATAATCTTCCTCGGACTCCTAGACAATGGCAATCAGTAGGAGTGGTTCGCTAGGTAGACATCACAGCCAAATGTAATGTGTTCGTGTAACTCGGTCACCCCTGAGATTTCATAATGAACTGTTCTAGCCTTTGAATCAGAAGAGTTCACTTGTCTTCAGGGGTGAATGAGTTAACACAGTAGCTCCAAACACAGTTCCCAATACCACAGTATGGCCTCACCTCATTCCTGGTCACACTGTTGCCCTGGTTACAGGGACATGGTGTTCCCCTGACGATCGGAACTGGTCGTTTCCATGGTGATAGGGACTGGATGTTGCCGATGTTGGTGCGTGATGTCCAGCATCAGGTTTGCTCATCTGAAATTGTGATTTTCTTTTTTTTATGATAACTCATTTGCATATGTACCTTCAGGGATCATTATCTGATGTGGAATGTAATATAATATTAATTCATTGTTATGCATGGGTCTTATGAAGACAGATTTTTTTCACATTTGTAATATATAACATTTCTCCTTTCTGGTACCTCATGCATTATGGTTATCATGTAAAGTATGAATATGAAATATGATTATTATTATTATTATATAAATACTTATATATTGAATACACACTAATGATGAAATAAATTTTTACATGTCATTGATAAAGTAAAACGCATCGTCTTTGTTATTTTGTCAGTGGATGGAAATTCACCTGTCGCAAGGACAGACAGAGGAAAGGCAAGCTTTTATTCACTACACATCCAAGACCGTAATGTCTTCAGCCCCTGAGTCTGGCACATCCTAAATTACACTGTGAATAACACGTAAAATAACATTTAACCATGAATCTCTGTTTCGAGTGTAAATGAAACTTCTGAGGCGTTTCCACACGAGAATAGTCCGTCATCCTGCTTCACGAGGTCAGTATAATGAAGTTGATCATGTTTGGACCTAGTCATCTTCTGACACTCCCAAAACACGCACATTACACATTGAACAATGTCATCACGTACACGGAACACATCACGTACACGGAACACATCACGTACACGGATTCCCTGACTGTTGATAATAAGACGTTCATCTCATCAAATAGTCAAATGACAGTTCTTTTAGCGAAGACGATACATTTGCCCGTTTATGCGACGTGTTTGATGATAATTGCCGATTTTATGCAAAAATTCTAGGAAAGAAACAAATTAAACGAATATGTTGGATGCATTGCCATCTAAAAGGCCACGTTTCAAAACGGCCCATATCAGATTTTTTGAAAGACGGATTTAATATCAGAAACATTCGGGTTATGTTCATGAATAACTCAAGTTGTCTTTGCGAGAACAAAACACCAAGTATGCATTTTCAGCAAGGTCAAGCCGGTGTTTTCAAACATCCAAATAGAATCCTTTGTGAACCACTGAAAGATACAGCACCTGGCAAAGGTAGTGAACACTTATTTCAATCCACATATATATATGTATAAATAGTCCGAATTGAGGGATGCCACCTATGTCCCGTCAGACTGCCGAGTGTTATCAAGAAGGAATGTTAATCATTCCAAAGCAACGTTAGAAAAGTGGCAGGCGTATACGGGCCAACACAGCGTTGACAATAAACTAAAAGCAAAGCAGAATTTGAGGGAAAAAATTGTACAACACTGCTTTCGTGGTTGCTATGACACCACTGTCAGAACTATGTTGCTTTAAAAAGTGTATATTGACAAGGCATATATGGGCATTATACTGCCAAATACAAGAACAATGGTATTCGTCAATGTTCAAAGGTAAAGCCATAGAGAAGAGAGAAGGCGCTTCGGGGGGAAAAAGAAACGCTAAGACAAAGCATATCAAATTGAGTCGCATTTTACTATCGTGCTATCGGGCAGCAGGTGCCATTCTAGCGACCTACTAGCAAGATTTCGGTAACCTCCTAAAAGAGTTATCAGAAAGTAAAAAAAAAATAGGACTCGGCCTACATTTTGAATTAAACAAAATGTTCAGATAATACACATATTTACTTTATGAATACATTAAAAACTTCGACTAATACTGATATACATGTAGTTGGGAAATCAAGGCATGATGACACCAAAGATAAAATCTTTTATTATGCATAATATAAAATCCGTACAAAATGTACGTATACAATTGATTACGTTTTCTTAATCCCATAAAGTATGCCTGTTTCAGAGTTAAAACCCCAACAGATAAATTCCATAGCAGTTAATTATCATTTATGATTACACACCCCAGTGCGCGCTTCTCTTTGGTCATCTCCAATTTCTCTCATTCCGATTGACCTCTTATAAATTGCACTTCTAGAGGAACGCTTTTTACAGTCCAGCCTGTACATAAAGACTATCCAATGAACAAAGGAAAAGAGGTGTCTATAGTCAAGTGTTCTTTATACAAAGGTCAAACTGTGTTATGAATGAAACCCTAACCAAGTGGTCATGATAAGCAGGTGGTCTGTTAGCTGCAATATTGTAACTGTAAAGACTTTTAGACAGAAAATGGTATCGTTTTGCATATAGTAGGGCCGGTACGTTTATTCGTTCTTGTAGTCTGTGAGTCAGAGGTGGCCGTTGAAGCCAATTTCGTTGTATATCAAGTTTACATTATGATAAGGGTGATTCCGAGTTCATCGTGTTTAATCACTGAAGAATGACTAAATAAATGGTACACCAATTTACTGGCAATTTTGATTCTTCCATGGACACAATTCGCATTTGGGTAGGGAATCCCAAACAATTATTTACCCATTACGGTAATGGTTTGAAATGTCACCACATCACCGGGAACGCCACATAGGCGGCCCACAAATACATTCTAGTGGGGAAGACGGGGACACTGACGTATACCAGGAAAAGTGAAATTGTAATTTAAAGATGGAGAGGATGAGCATTATTTTTCTCGTCGTTCTGCTCTCGGGATGTCATTCCGCAAGTAATGCATTTTATTTGTCTTGTTATTTGGGATACATGTATTCATTTTTCAAGTTAAAAAAAAAAGAAAATATGAAGTATAATGACATTGTACAACTTTTGACACAATAACGTTTTAGCGCAAAACAATTTGTTTTGGAACAATTTAGCGTAATCTAAAAATTCAATCTTTTTTGTAACGACTATTTTCGTTGGCTTATATAACGTCACTTCTGATTAGCTGATATAACGACGGAATGATTTCAAATAGTCCCCTCGTTCGAGATACTCTGGCCCTGACACCAGACTTCTCGGCGGTAATGTTTTGTAAGCAGTCTGAATCGGAGATGGGCTTATTCCAGGTTTTCGAGTACTACTGCGCCCTGGCCCGACGCCAGACATCTATCTGCCATAATGTTTAAGTCTGGTGTCGGGGCCAGAGTCTCTCGAGCTAAACCGCTGTATGATGATTGATATATGATGTGAGTACAGTCTGAGTTTTATCTCCATATCACGAAAACGTATCCAAGTTAATCCTTATAATTGAATCTTTTACCTATAATTCAACTTTTACAGACGAACTCTTTTCTATTAGAAATTATTGTGCTGCCGTTACAACCAATCAAATGCGACGTTATAACGGCGACGTCATTTTTTACGCTATGGGCTAGTGGTATATTTTTTTTTGCGCCAATGAAAATGCTTGATACAAGCAAGATGAATTAATTTATAATGGCGTAAATACAATATTATTATCCTATTTAATACGAAAATCGTTGATAATGGCTACGTCTGCAGTATTCTTTATATCTCTCCTTGAGATATAGCATTTTTAATTCAGAGATGTTATAACATACAATTACTATATATGAAAATGTAACTATAATAACATGACAGGACATTTAATATCCCGCATTCTCGAGTAAATATATTATGTCACATTCTCGAGCAAATGTATTTTATGACAAAGTCCACTCATGTTATATTGCCATGTCAAGAATATCGCAAGACACAGGTAAATTAAGACTTTTATGACGTCACCTGTAATTTTGACGTCATAATCTATATGACGTTGCATGATTGTCTCAGTAGACAAAGCCTTAATGTTCGTGGCGTATCAAATTATTAAACTCGTTTGATAAATTTCATATTGCATCGTATCGGTTGACTAATGAAAATATACGTTTTCATAACGTGTATTACTTTATGTTAAGGAAATTACAATATCATTACAAAAAATAATATCCATTCGTTGATCTAAAATACTACAATTATGTCTCTATGAATAGCTTTATCAGAATTGAGCCTGGAGGCCGAACTGAAAGCATTGCTAGAACCAGAAACATCGGACGGAGGAAAGGATGCCGTCATAGAGTTAAAGTCAATGTTCCGACGAGACGATGACGACGAAGAGGACCAGTGTGAAAGAGCAGTCATGTGCATCACGTCACCTGATATGAATTTTGTCGATGGCAATGCTTTTGAAGGTCTGAAATTCAACACGGAACAATTCAATGTGCTATGCAGGTAACTACTTTCATATAGAAAGGGAACCCCATCCCACCATTTTTTCACAATGCTTTTTTTTCCTTTTAAATTCAAAATAAATCATTTCCCTTTCGTGTGCATAAGAGATCTCACATCATCACACCGTATTCAGTATTGATTATTCTAAATTTAATCACAAACTTTCAGCACCATTCACATCCATTCAAAATAAATAACTATATATCTATGTTAATAAGTAACGGCTGACAAATGGTATTTTCTCACTATCAAAAACATCAGCAGACGATTAAGTATTTTCTTCAGTTACAAAAGTTACTTACTTAACACCATTACCGCCATTGAAAAGTTGAGCTTCTAATTTTACATCAAGTTAAAAATATAAAAAAAAATAATTAATTGCATCCCGAAAAAAAGTCCGCGGCACTATATCCTATATGGAACGAAGTACTGATTGCGCATGCACCAAAGGCAAAATAAATTATTTCATATTATTATTTTGTGTTAATTAGACATAATTATACACGATTAAACACCAATTATTGTTCAAATGATGAATATCATTTATGCTCTGTCGGCGGTGGAGCATCTTTAATGAAATTTTCCAGCTGGTCCTAAGGACGGACTGACCTTAAAAGTTACTGGTCCTGGCTGAAAGTTAGTGGTCCTTATAAATGTTTCAATTCTTCCTTGAAGTTTAAATACTAGCAAAGTAATAGTTTTACTAACAAAAATATCCACATATCTGTTTTAGTATCGTGTGCCCTCAACAAAGTTGACTGAAAACAAGAAAAACAAGAATATTACGAAAACTTTGTTTCCAGCCCTTAATGTTTAAAGTCTTTTTTCAAGACGTCCGTTTTAATCCATTATATTCTCAATTTTATTTTCAAACAGAAGTGCGATGGAATATCTGACGTGTTACGACCAACTCTCTCAGGAATACAACTGTGGCTACTATTCAACCCTGGGTGCAAATGTAACTAGGGCAATGCAGACCCATATATGTAGCGATTCCTCTCGTAAGTACACATACACGGTATAATGACATTCATTAATCAATAGAGGAAAGTAAGGAAGGAAAGTAAAATTAATAAAAAATCTTACAACAATCAAGACTAAAACTTGATATTTATTTACATAACTTAAAGGAGACACAATAGATATAAGAGCCTTCATTCTATGTGTGACTTCCAATATATGACCCTTCATTCTATGTGTGACTCTCAATATATGACCCTTCATTCTATGTGTGACTCTCAATATATGACCCTTCATTCCATGTGTGTCTTTCAATATATGACCCTTCATTCTATGTGTGACTCTCAATATATGACCCTTCATTCTATGTATGACTTCCAATATATAGTCCTTCATTCTATTTGTGATTTCTAATAGATGATCCTTCGATCTATATGTGTGACTTCCAATATATAGTCCTTCATTCTATGTGTGACTTTCAATATATGACCCTTCATTCTATGTATGACTTCCAATATATAGTCCTTCATTCTATTTGTGATTTCTAATAGATGATCCTTCGATCTATATGTGTGACTTCCAATATATGACCTTCATTCTATGTGTGATTTCTAATAGATGACCCTTCATTCTATGTATGACTTCCAATATATGACCCTTCATTCTATGTATGACTTCCAATGTATAGTCCTTCATTCTATGTGTGATTTCTAATAGATGACCCTTCATTCTATGTATGACTTCCAATATATGGTCCTTCATTCTATGTATGACTTCCAATATATGACCTTCATTCTATGTGTGATTTCTAATAGATGACCCTTCATTCTATGTATGACTTCCAATATATAGTCCTTCATTCTATGTGTGATTTCTAATAGATGACCCTTCATTCTATTTGTGATTTTCAATAGATGATCCTTCGATCTATATGTGTGACTTTCAATATACGACCCTTCATTCTATGTATGACTTCCAATATATAGTCCTTCATTCTATTTGTGATTTTCAATAGATGATCCTTCGATCTATATGTGTGACTTCCAATAAATAGTCCTTCATTCTATGTGTGATTTCTAATAGATGACCCTTCATTCTATGTGTGACTCTCAATATATGACCCTTCATTCTATGTATGACTTCCAATATATAGTCCTTCATTCTATATGTGATTTTCAATAGATGATCCTTCATTCTATGTATGACTTCCAATATATAGTCCTTCATTCTATGTGTGATTTCTAATAGATGACCCTTCATTCTATGTATGACTTCCAATATATGACCCTTCATTCTATGTATGACTTCCAATGTATAGTCCTTCATTCTATGTGTGATTTCTAATAGATGATCCTTCATTCTATGTATGACTTCCAATATATAGTCCTTCATTCTATGTGTGATTTCTAATAGATGACCCTTCATTCTATGTATGACTTCCAATATATGACCCTTCATTCTATGTATGACTTCCAATATATAGTCCTTCATTCTATATGTGATTTCTAATAGATGATCCTTCGATCTATATGTGTGACTTCCAATATATGACACTTCATTCGATGTATTCTTTCAGTAGTGATGGTAAATGGTCCAAACATATTAATAATATTTATACTCAGGCCTCTAAAAGACTAAATATTTTAAGATTACTAAAACATAATGTAGATAGAAAGAGCCTTTTAAAAAATTATACATCCTTTATAGGACCTGTTTTAGAATATGGAAATAATCGCCTGTTTAATCCCCCCTCTGTAGAACTGAATTATACTCCAACAGCTTTATTCCCTCAATGCTAAGAGAATTTAATCAAACAGATATAGAAATCATATTTAATAATTCATTAGAACAATTTAAAAAAAGTATCAAAATTGATAATGATTCCTACTACAGAAATTTCTAATATTTTTAAATACCATGGCGACCGTAAATATAACATTATTCTGTGCCAGCTACGAAACCAAGCAAGTAATGTAAACTCTGATCTTTATCATGATCATTTAAGAGAATCTCCAGCCTGTTCCTGTTATTATACCAATGAAAATTCATATCACTTTTTCTTTGACTGTAGGCACTTCTATGAACAGAGAGCAGGGAATAAATAACTTAGGTTTACCAGATAATCATAATCATTTAAACATCGAAACACTATTAAATGGATGTAAATTTTGCAATAGTGATATTAACAAAGATATTTTACAATGCGTGATTGAATATATATGCCATACTTAAAGATTTGATTTCTGATAAACATATTTTATATACATGTATCATAGCCCTCTGCATATATAAGCAAATAATAACAAGTAACAAGTACCCATATCTAATTAGTTGATAGTCAAAATACTATCTAGCAGTGCAATTAAACATCTAAACTATTGTATATGTTAATATTTATTTCTAATTTACTCTAAACTATCCTGGCTGGATGGATACTGAATACTGTTTATCGAATATTGAGAATTTTTTATACTATAATAATTATCTAATTGAATAATCAAACTATGTACATATTAGAACCATAAATGTTGGTTAACTCCAATTGTATAAAAAATTGCATTCAATCTCCTACCAATTTTTTCATATTCAACTGAAGACAAAATGCTCATTTGTTGTCAGACTCTCATACATATTCCAAGGGGATGGGTCAGTGTGCATAAGCACAGGGACTTTTTGGCCTAATATCTCATGGTGTGTATGTATGTTAGTCTGTCAATAAATGAGCATGATTCTTATCCCTATCCAAAAACTACAATCATTAGGAATATGAAATCCAAATAACTAAACTTGTTCTGAAACATTTTCTATTAAAAATAAAATTGGAGTTATCCCCCTTTTATTAGTAATTATTAATATTATTATCACTATACTGTAACTAATTCAATTGATTTGTATATATAAATATATGTATTAATGAATTGCAGAATGAATTCATGTTTATACTTTAAAATAAGATCTGGAGAGGACTTAAATAGGCGTAGCCTGATGTCCAATCCTATTGATGTACATAATATCAATAAAATATTGTTGAAATTGAAATTGAAATTCTATGTGTGACTTTCAATAAATGACCCTTTATTCTATGTGTGACTTTAAATAGATGGTCATTCATTCTGTGTGTGACTTTCAATATATGGTCCTTCATTCTATGTGTGACTTCCAATTTTTACCCTTCATTCTATGTGTGTTTTTTATAGATGGCTCTTCATTCTATGTGTGGTTTTTTTTATAGATGGCTCTTCATCCTATGTGTGACTTCCAATAGATGGTCATTCATTCTGTGTGACTTTCAATATATGACCCTTCATTCCATGTGTGATTTTCAATATATGGTTTTTCATGCTATGTGTGACTTCCAATATATGGTCAATCATTCTACGTGTGATTTCCAATATAATCATTCTATGTGTGTGCTTTTCAATTCGAATTTACTTTCAGTGATTCAGTCAGTAGTGGATTGTTTGAACAGGCGGTCTTTACAGACCAAAGCATTTGGAGAATTCAAAGAACATTTGGGCTGGGAATTTGCCTTTGAATACGTTGGTGACAGAATGTTGTCAGGAGAGAAAACAGAAATACTGTGCAGGTATTACAAAGGACAATATCTAAGCATAATTTTGGTTATATCTCTTACGTCTTCTTAGGTGCTGTAATAAATTTATAATATAACATTTTGGTGTATAGAGAATGCATGGTAAGTGTCTTAAAATATAAGCTGTATTTTGGCCAGGGTTAAGAAAAACAAAAGTTGCGAGTCTTTGGCGAGCCACTTTTTTCTTTCTGACCCGAGCCAAAATACAGCTTATATCTTAAGATAAACTGGCGTTGTTTACTTGGTAGGTGTATTCCGACAATACCAATGCTGGTTGCAGGCTAAATAGAGAATACATGGTTAGCATCTTACAATACAATGTTTGTTGTTTCATTAGTTGTGAGTTGTGAGATACTAACTGTGTATTCTGTTTATCCGGCAATTATTTTTACCAGTTACTCTATTCACTGTGTAATATCAGTGAAAAAACATGAAAAATACTAAAAAAAAATTACCCATCAAAGAACTACTTTACAAAACATACCTTTGTCATGAGCCAAGAAATGAAAATACTTAAAAACAATAAAAAGAAACCCAATAATTACCCATTAAAGAACTACTTTACAAAACATTCCTTTGTAATGAGCCAAGAAAAATACGACACACTAAAAAATTGCCGTTAAGCTGGTGAAGGTGACGTCACTTTTTAGCGGGACTGAATGACGTTTCATTCACCAAAAGGTTAAAGTTCGGGGTCAAGTTGTGGAACATTTTCACATGATCGTATTGACGGCTAAAGCATTTCGTGTTGACGGATAATGCGCAAGTTTATCCGGCAGTAGTTATCCGTCAGTATGTGGGGGCAGTTGCAGGATAAAACTCAGAAAAGTAAAACTATGAAAAAAATATTTCACTAATTTCTTGAAGGAATTATTGCAAAGCTAATCACCAAAGTAGAAGTAGACACGTGACCTAGGTATGTTTCTATGGTTACAGACTGCAGGGCAACAGTGTTCAGGACATACTGGACTATATCGTCACCCGTTGCGGTTTTGAAGAATACACTGTATTCTGTGACATGTTCTCGGATCCGGCGGTCGCCCGCGCCGTTGAATATAACCAACGATTTGAATACTGTCCCATTGAAACTTACAGGTATGTTCGTAAATTCCTGTACCTGATATTTGTAGTTACCTTTGGCAACCTATGAAATGAAATGGATATTTTGTGCGTTCTATTTTATAATTACACTGTATGCTAAATGCAATGTTTGAACTTCATTATTAGTATATGTACTTTTAATTTCAAGATTTATGAACATCAGTTGTTGATACCTGTTCAAAATTGGGTTGTTAGATATTCCATTATTAGACTTTCATACCAATTCCTATCTCTTATATTAAATGTTTTGATACCAATTTAAACCTCACATTTCTATTGCTTCAATACCAATTTAAATCTCATCTTTCTAGTGTTTCAATACCAATTTAAATCTCATGTTTCTAATATTTCAATACCAATTTTAATCTCTCTTTTTTTATAACTGTTTCTATTCATACAAACTTAAATTTTCATATTTCTAATGTTTCTATACCAATTTAAATCTATTTCTAATGTTTCCACCCGATTTTAATTTCCTATTATAAATGTTTTCAACAAATTTAAATCTCCTTTTTAAATGTTTTGGGATCAATTAAAATTTCATATTATCGATGTTTTCACACCAATTTCAATCTCCTATAATCAACGTTTTAATACCAATTTAGATATTTAGATATCATATTTCTAATGTTTAAGAGCAATTTAAATCTCTATCTTTAATGTTTTCATACCAATTTAAATCTCCTATAATTTATGTTTCATACCAAATTAAATTTCCCATTTTTGTTTTCATATCAATTTAAATATCCTATTATTAATGTTTTCATATCAATTTAAATTTGATTTTATTGATGTTTTCATACCAATTTCAATCTCCTATTATCAACGTTTGAGTACCAATTTAAATCTCATATTTCTAATGTTTCAAAACCAATTTAAATCTATTTCTAATGTTTCCACCCAATTTTAATTTCCTATTATAAATGTTTCCATACCAATTTAAATCTCATATTCCTAATGTTCCAATACCAACTTAAATCCCATATTTCAAATGTGTCAAACCCAATTTTAATTTCCTATTATAAATGTTTTCAACAAATTTAAATCTCCTTTTTAAATGTTTTGGGATCTCCTCAACTTAAATACTTACATACCAATGCTGATATCGGTATTTTAAAATATATCTCCCTTAACACAATTTTCATGCCTATTTATATTTTATCAAAACTTGTTTACTGTATTTTTCAGTCGCTGTCGCTACGGCTACGGTTTATAATTGGCCGGATTTTGAGTAATACGTCTGCTCTCACGGTCCATATAATGGCACCCACGCCATAAATCTGTTGGAAATCCCATCAGCTGCTATCGGTCCATATGATGTTATAAGACATATACAAAAGCCTTGAAATAAATTTTGAATTCGACAAGTATTTGTGTTCATTTTTACCATGTAAAATCGTAGGACAATGTAAAATCGTCGTAATTTACGTGGTACATTGTACTTGGTGGGCGGGGGGGATGAGGTGTGTGTGTAGTTGGGCGAAAGATTTAATTTCGAATATTCGTCAAAAAATTGCAAAAATGTTTTTCGACCTTGAGACAGTAATTTTTTCTGCATTTTCCCCCAAGCGTTTTTTTCTGGATAGTTTTGTTATACAACTCTTGTTGGTTTTAATAAGTATTTTCATTGGTGGAAAAACTCTATCACGCCATAAGGGAAAACATGATGTCCGTAACTTGTAACTTCGCTTCTGATTGTCTCATGCAATAGGCGCGAAAATTTTGAATTTGGATTGTGTATGCAGGGGCGGATTTAGGTTTTGAGGTTAGAGGGGGCGTGGGACAAAGCAAATCAGGCGAGGGGTCTGGGGGCCGCCTAGGCCCCCAGAAGCTCTCGAATAAATGGTGCAAAATCCTGCATTCTGAGGATTTCATGAACACATTTTCCAGAAAATAATTGAAGCCATTTAAGGATGTTTATTTATGGTTTTCGTGTCAAGTGTCATATTTTTTATTTGAAGTTTTGATTTATTTTTTTTTTACTTACAGAATTGCAATATCAAAATCTTAATATTTATATGGACATAAAGCGAAGAAGGGCGGGGGTCTGGGGGCCGCCTAGGCCCCCAGAAGCCCTCGAATAAATGTACACTTTTTCCAAAAAATAATTGAAGCCATGTAAAAATGTTCGTTTATTATTTTTGATGTCTAATGTCATATTTTGAATACAAAGTTACAGAATTGCACTGCCTAAAATCTGAATATCTATTCATAGAGGCACGAAGCAAAGAAAAGGATGGGGGTCTGGGGGCCGCCTAGAACGAATATACGTACCCGGCCTACTATGTCTTTAGGCCGGGTACGAATTGGTCCCTATGTATCGTAGTGGAGCACTGCCTCCGAAAATCACTCGGGCACAGTTTTTCATACTTTTTTTGAAGGTTTTGAAGTAATAGGGAACAATTGTAGCTCTAAAGAAGACACCATTTTCAGTCTAAAAGTCTTTTGAGCTACAATATTGCAGCTAGGGGTCGCCTATCGAAGGTTTTTATAGGACTAATGAAAGTGTATGTGAACTTTTTTTTAACGATATAAGCTTTTACTTTTATACATTATCTCTCAGATTAGATAATTCATTTTCCCTAACTTACACAATCTTCATAATTCGTGTATTGGACAATGAAAGAAAAGAAGGCTAGTGGTCTTGTCTATGGCCATACGGTGCCAGGAACCATTGCTATCATCCTGTTTTCTAATAGGGAGCCTTTTGTCATGTGCATTAATTTTTTAACATCGTTTGCCTATCTTATAACATTATCATTAAGATATGTTTTTATTGAAACAAAAAAGGAAGGCATCTGGCCATGGGGTGCACCTAGACCCTAGAAGCTCTCATTCTCTGTCGCATTCCATTTTTTCTTTACAAACATTTTCTTAGGACAAATAAAAGGCTTCTAGAAGCATTCGGCGTCAGTAGTGATCTTGTAACTGGCGTTTTGAAAGTACGCACACATTTGTGAATTGATAGTAGGATTTAATACAGGACTTTAATGCTGATTCAAAAATGTGTAATATATCATTTACAACCTGGAAAACGAAGGGCATGACATATAGTCAACCAACGAAGACTCATGGCCAGCTACAATTCCTTCCACCCACCCCCTCCCCATTTTCTTTTATTGCTAAGGATATCGAGATATAACCTGTCAATATTGAATATTAATGACAATAAATTATCTAATATATTGGGATTTTATCGGGTTTTTTTTTTTAAAAAGTAAATACTTGAAGGGATTTACATTGTACCTTTTAAGCGATGGAGATAAAACCTTAACTTACACGAAAAAAAATATATAATTATTCCATTGCGCCTGGATACAAGTATGTTCATGCATGTATGTACCACAAAGTCGAATACATTTAGATTTTAAAATGATAACATCAAACGGTAAAGGTAGGATATGGAGCTTTCTGTCTAATTCCCACTCTATATCTAATTCCTTAATTTTTTCCCTTTCTCCCTCTTTTTTTTTCTTTCTTCCTTCTTTTCCTTCCTTCCCCTCTTTCTTTTCCCTTCTTTTTCCTTTTTCTTTTTTTTATCTCTCCTATTTTAGGGGGGGGGGGGGGGGGGGGGGGGGCGTACGCCGGGTCCGCCCCCCCTTGGATCCGCGCCTGGATTGTGTATGTCAGATTAAATAAAAATTATTATGTTAGTAGATTTTAGTTATAATGGTGGTTTAACATAAAATCCAGAATGTTCTGTCTGCTAAGCTTTTTATTTCCACAACGCACACATATATAAGGAGGGGCATGCTCTGTTTATAATAAGTTTTGTATTGTATCTCCATAACGTAAAATATCTATTTGAGTGAACCGTTAAATATAATCCGGAAAGGTTACGTCCTCGGGAAAATGTAACAGTCCACGTGAAAGTTGTTTCGAAAACTAACAAATCTGAAAAATGGAATCCATTTTGTGTCAAACAGTAATTTATATTAATGTCACAATCGATACACCAAAATGTCAAGTTTAATATCTTTAAAGTGAATAGTCGGGCAAAGGAAACCAGTCTAAATGCGTTCTTTGGCCTTCCAAAAGTCATTGTATACCATAATGATGGTCAAGTTCTGCTTACGGTGTCCAGTTTTGACCATTGAAATTTTGGGGAAGCCCCGTGTAAAATTTAGCACAGTTCTAAATATAAATTCGCCAAACTCTTTGAAAACGAGGCTGCGTGGAAATGTCAACATGGACATGTGTTTCTCAGTCGTGTCGGTTTCGTTTCGTGTGATAAACCACTAATGCGGTATGCAAATTGTTGTTTTGAGATGATACATTTGATGCAAATGAAGTATTCTTACATCATTAATGACAATGCTTTGTAATCATTTTTCGATAAAAGCATCTTGTACATGGAAATCGACACAAATATTCGGCCGATGCAGAGATGGGGCCCCGGCAAGGGGCAATTATTGCAGCATCGCATTCGTCGTATTTTACATCAACCGAATCATGAAGGTTAAATACAAATAATCGTAACATAATTTCCAATTTAAAACCACACGAAAACGTTCCATAGAACGTCCATGCATGTAGCTGTCAAAGATGTGAAAATAAATTAGCTCATACATAGATATTTTACAAGTACAATATATGTGTTCAATTATTCGTGTAGTTTTTTGCAGAGATTTAATTAAATTATCTATGTCTCTGGTTTTTTTTTTTTGTAAAACAATATTTGAGTTCTGGAGAGAGATGACATGAATGTCCAACTGGAAGGAAAGAAACTTTTATGATGTATATGTATCGTACAATGTATATATGTAAACGTACATTCCATGTAGCTGCTATAGAATTACAACTAGGAAATTCTCTCAAACATTGATAATATTTAATTCTTTTACATTCATGTAGGCCTATGCTGTGAGAATTAACACATCATATATATTTCCAGAAAACATATAGGCCTACATGTATGTTACTTTCCTTTTCTGTTGTTTCCTGTTCTTTTTTGTGCTCTGGAGAAAAAGATGATTGAGTTGAAGAAAAGTAATTAATTAAGAGAAATGTGTACCACAGTACTTTGTCTGTAGCCGAGGAGTTCTATACTGTTTTAATAGTCCAGTAATTAATAATTAAATTGAAAATTTCAAAATTAAGATGAAATTGTAAATTCCATTTTTTGAATGAAGTGGTTCCCCTCCTTTGAGAGTACACAGTGTGTATACCCTTTTTGGTTTTTAGGAATAATACCTTAATAGGAACCTGAAATAACATGACAATCAATCAGGTATGTGTGTGTTGGGGGGGGGGGGGGGCTAAAAGACAGAAGTCAAGTGTATTTACAGAAATACACAAATGGTGTAGTAATATTTTCATTAGCAAAAAGACACTAATTAGTATTCAAAGTCATCATTTGATAAGAATCCATTGATACCAAATTCTTCTAATTGGGAACATCTTTAGGGTTAAATAATACTCATTTAACATCTTATCGAGTTCAAATCTTCATAGTTGCTTTCAGAAAATAAAACTCCATGTCGGACTACATGTATTCATGTAAAAGCATTCGCACGACACGGGATAATCATCAAGCCATTACCATCAAGATCAAGTTTGTTTCATACACGTTGAATCTACGAAACTCATCAGTAAAATTCTTGATCGTCAAGATGTATTATTAAAGGTCAATTTAACATGTATGAAAATGTCAGGTATTTTGGCACAACAACCACCACGAATACAGTATGCTTTCCAACAGCAGTTTTGGAAGTCAAGCAGCGATCACAGCAATAGAAATGAAAGTCATGTGATTATTGATGCCGTTTTGACAATGATGGTACATGACAGCTGAGAAATAAGTATTTTGGTCGCAAGTATCACCGTGTCAAGCCAATCAGAATGCATTAACAGATCTTACATACAAATTTGTTAATCTCAAAAGCAGCAGTGTTTATATGAATGCCTGAGAGTAGAATAAAACACCAGCCGTTTGTGGTAAGAGAACAGAATTTCGCATTCAAAGTAACAGTATTTTACTATTATTAAAAGTGAAGAGGGATCCTTAACAATCCTTATTTAAACTTGTAATTTCCGTTCCACTACAGTAGCTTAATTGAATCCCCGAATAAAAGAAATTATAACGCCTTGTTTTGGATTACCCCTCAGCATGACCTCCTGGCTACAATTGTGTAATTCATGGTCTGGATAATCATACTAGTAGCAGTTTATACTTCCAAGAGATTCAACCACACTGAAGATTTCATGAGGCGACAAGCTGAGTTGTTAGATCTTGAATTGGAGCGTATCGTAGAGCAATCGTTGTTGAGCAGAATTACAGATTTAATTTTAAATTAGATTAGATGTGAGATATGTATATTTTTCAACAAAGCAAGGAAAAATAGTAACATGACAGGGGGAATAATGTGTTGTGGCATATACATTCAAAGTGTGAAATAACAGAATTTTAGGTCATCTAATAAAGGGTATTAAGTATAATAAGCAAATACGGTGTAAGAGAAGGATTTTCAAGTCACAAAGCAATAACTACATTATATGCCTCAGATATTGGTTATGATGTCTTGTATTAATCTTGACAGGGCCGGAGTGATAAGATGACCAAGCGGCTAGCCTTGATGAACCAGCGGTATCAGGATCTGGAGCGAAGGAGGAACCTTGAAGTCGAGGGCTTTAAAAATGACATCAAAAATCTACGATCTCGACTAAAGGATGTAGAACGACAGCTGTATAAGGTGAGTTAGAATGTTCATATAAGGGACAAAATTCATCAAAACATATTCATTCTTGAACTTTAAAACCATTTATAGACCTAGCATGGTGAACATTCAGTTGCTTCATCAATAGTTATTATTTTTTTTTATTTATTTTTTTTGCTTTTTTTGTTTTGTTTTTTGGTGGTTTTTTTGTTTGTTTTTTGGTTTTTTTTTCTTCTCAAAAAGAGATTTTAGGTAAGAAGTAATAAATACTGAAACAAAATCTATATTTTAGAATGAGAACAGTTTCATTAAAATATAAGTTTCCAGAATATGTTGAATTGCTTTGCTACTACTATTAGTTCTTAGTTTTCTTGGGGTTCTCCTTTCACTTATATTTTATCAATATTGGTGACTGCAGAATCCTTTAAAGAGATTGTTTGTATACATTCTATTTATGTTAATGAGTAATTTTAACATTATAGATCATCAGTAATGACTTTGATACTTTTCAGGTAACAATGGGGTTTGCCGAAGATATGGATATGAAACGTCCAGATGATATAGACATGCAGATATTAAGAAATGTACACGCCACTGCCGGCCGATCAAAGAAAATTGTTGGTGAACTGAAAAATCTCAAAGCCAAAATGTATGGCATTGAAAACAATCTAAAGCATCTGTGATTTATTCCAAGGTATAGTGTGAGAAAATAGCTTGTATGAGATTGGAGTGATAAGTGTATGATTGAGGCACATGTGTGTGGTATTTGTGAAGTGAAGTATTGTATCAAAAGTCACTAGGATACTAGGGCTCCGTGTAAGAAGGGATTTGACATTATATACACTTCCTAAGTCCTTTTTGTATTTAAAGTGACATCACTTTTCACTGCAGTCAAGTAAAGTTACCTCCCTTACTTTCTGTTCAATAAAGTCATCGCCCTGGACTTTTTGAAGTTTTTGGACATAAAGGGTTTTTTTAAACTTTAATCATGGGATGTACTTAGTAGGTGTATTTCAAATTTTGACGAGCCATTCCATTGCCAATCATCTGTGATTTGATGTCTTTTCTGTTAGATAATGATACAAAACTATTGTAGGATATGAATTCATATTGAAGCTTATTTTCAAATCCTATTTCTTTCTTGGTTATAATTGACACTACTTTTGTAAATTATTGTACAGAAAAAAAAAAAAAATAAAAAAAATTTAAACTTTCGAAAAAAAGGCACAGGGAAATATTTATTTGAATGAAGACAATTCTGAAACCAACCCATTTTACAAAGACTATGGCAGTGAATTATGATGAAAATACTAGATCTGAGGAGGGACGATATTGAACCATGTGGTCTATCTGTTGGACACAGATTGTGATCCTGTGTCTGACGACTCTCTGTTGTGTGATTGACCAGCATTTGTACATATAAACTGATAGTTGTTTAAACTTGCATCATCACAAGTAGTGCACATGTACTGTAGAAACTAGTGCATGTATATATAAGTTAATTGTATCATAAATTTGTATACTATGTATTTATTGAATAATATATTATGTATGTAGAGATTCTGGTAATAACTACTATGACAAAGTAAAATTTAAATTATAAGATTTTGTTGTTATCATTGACTATTGTGTCGTACCATTTGCTGAAAAAAAAGACCTTTTACGCCACATTGCATCAGTGCTTCACTTTTAAGAATGTCTTTAATTTTAATATTCGTGAGAAATTCAGAATACTGTTTTAACGTCATCTGACCAAAAGGGTCAGGATGACCTATAGTCATCCTGGTTCGTTCGTTGTCATCCGCCGTGCGCCATCAGTAAACTTTTCACATTTTAAACTTCTCAAGTTTTACTAGTGCGATTTAGCTGAAACTAGCTAAAAGCATCCTGACTTGGTCTCGACAAAAGTGTTGTTATTTGTTTTGGTCAATCCGAAATTAGAGTTGGCCACCACAGCTGCCATCTTGAAGACATAATTTGAAATCAAGTTCTACTGGTGCGATTTATCTGAAACTTGCCTGAAATGATCATGAAATGGTCCCATACATGTGTTGTTGTTTTTCGGGTCGATCTATGGTTTCTGCCAACGCCACCATCACAAAAAACACGTTTTGAAGTTCTTTTTAATACAACGCGACTAGCGTTTGTATTAATGCTATCCGGTTTACTATTGATGTGCAGGACTTGCCCTACAATGACATCTAGTGGTGACCTCTTGAACCATTTCATTCATAAACTTCCATTCATAAATTCCCTATTTATTGAATAATATTCATTTGGACCAATCAGTAGTCATGGGAAGACTGCCTTCTGATTGGTAGATTACACAGAGTGTGTATAGAATACACAGTGTTATATAATACACAGCCCATCTAGGTCAACTGTTGCCTGCTGGTGACTCCTCTGTCCAACTTACATAATCTCTGTTAATGATAATTCGAATTGGACTAACTATCTAAGGCTTATAGACATAAGAGTTTTAAAGTAAACTAATCATATGCCCTTTTAGTGTACTTTAAAAATATGTTTTTAAATGAATGTTAAACACAGATCTGAGGTAAAGGCAAAATAACTCATATGTGCATGGTTTTTCCAAAACAAGTGTATGTGCAACATAAGAAACAGGAGTATATTAAGGATAAAAACTCATTTTAATGAAGACTTTTGTTTTCTTAGTAGTTTTCATGTAGGAACTTTAATTAAGAAAAATGTCAAACAAAACATATGTATTTTCTGTGATCAGTTGAATGTTCTTGAAATAATTGATATTATAGTCTTTATAATATGGTTTCTATATTTTGATTTTGGAAATTCATTTAATTTCATTCCATTTTTCTGTTTCTGCTGCGTTGTATTTGCAGTACTTTGAGTACTTTGATACAGATTCGGTGGTGAAAAGTTTTTGAATGTAAAGGAAGAGCTGCCTAAGAAATGCTGTTTTAGACCTCTAAAAACGCATTGCACTGGTTGATTTTAAAATCACCATTTTGGAACAAATATAAATACATGTATTTTTCTATTCAAATGGTGCCAAGTTTGCAATGTCAGATGACCGTTAATGGCCTTGGGCCTCTTATTGATATTGGGTATTCATAAAGTTTGGAGTCCAAAATGGAACATATTTTTATAATGATTTAAAGTGGTGAATATGGACAGACTTATCAAACTGAAATGTATCTGCTAATTCCTTTTCATCCTGTCTATGTAATGAAATCTAAAAAGTATACAATAAGTCATGTACAATTTCTTTAAGGAGACCGTAATCACTTAAACAACTGGTCGGATTTTGATAACAAACTTTTGAAATTTGTTTTTAAACAAAATCTGACAGGGGTGTTGGTAATTCGTATGAACAAGGTGGACTACTCCATCACATGACAATCAGCTTTCCTCACAGCAAGTTGCAACATTTCATAATCCAAAATCTGATATATATATATTTTGATATCAAACTATATATAAATAGCTAGCACGAGGGTTATCACATAACAACTTCAAGTGGTTTTTGCTATCATGTTATTTAGCCTAATTTTCTCGAGCTGACTACACGCTTATTTTGATACGACTATTAATGTACATGTAAACGTGGTCTTACAAAACACGATGCACCACCTGTTAAAAACATATGCTATGGTCGCGAACATTTTATCCGCGAAATATTGAGAAATTTAAGAATTATGATTATACCCTTATCATGCTTATAATAGTCAAATCGCGAAATTTCATAAGGGCTAAAATGTGACTTTCTCGTTTTTAGTGAAAATAGTGGGGTTTTTTTACTCGCGAAAATAACCGACTGTACAGGTATCTTCAGAGTGATGCAAGGTAAAAAAAAAAAAAAAAAAAAAAGTACCACAAACCAGAACAATACAAAAAGTATAGGTTTATAAAGAACAATTTGTACAATTTTCCATAATGATTTTAATATATATATATATACACCTTTAAAAGCGGAACTCTAATTGGCGATGAATATGGAAGTCTGAACAGCTACGGTCAGTCATTGCTTAGCCATCAGCACCACGACAGCGGCTATAAATAGACATTTAGTAAAATCAGAACAATCGTAAAATAACAAGAGAACGCTGATATGTTTCCCTAAACATAATTTGTGAATTCAGCTTTGTATTTCTTTACATGCTTAATAAATGTATATCGTGTATAATTTATTAAACGAATGGGATTATTGGTTCAATTACCCATCTAAAATTGCACTAGTAATCAGAATAGAATAGTGACAAAGTAGCAATTTGCTGTTGATGATTATATTTTTGTTAGCGCCACACAAGAATAGCTTAAAGCACGACCCGTCATTACTGTTCATGTTATTTTCTTGTATTGTAATGTATTGGATGTCAATTTAGATCAATACTGGGGAATAGAGTAGTCAGGTGTCAATTTAGATCAATACTGAGGAATAGAGAAGTCGGATGTCAATAGATCAATACAGAGTAATAGAGTAATTGGGTGTCAATTTAGATCAATACTGAGTAATAGAGCAGTCGGGTGTCAATTTAGATCAATACTAAGGAATAGAGTAATTGGATGTCAATTTAGATCAATACTAAGAAATAGAGTAATCGGATGTCAATAGATCAATACTGAGTAATAGAGTAATTGGATGTTAATTTAGATCAATATTAAGGAATAGAGTAGTCGGATGTCAATTTAGATCAATACTGAGTAATTCGATGTCAATTTAGATCAATACTGAGTAATAGAGAAGTCGGATGTCAATTTAGATCAATACTAAGGAATAGAGTAATCGGATGTCAATTTAGATCAATACTGAGTAATAGAGTAATTAGATGTTAATTTAGATCAATACTGAGTAATAAAGTAATCGGATGTCAATTTAGATCAATACTAAGGAATAGAGTAATTGGATGTCAATTTAGATCAATACTGAGTAATAGAGTAATTTGATGTCAATAGATCAATACTGAGGAATAGAGTAATCGGATGTCAATTTAGATCAATACTGAGTAATAGAGAAGTCGGATGTCAATTTAGATCAATACTAAGGAATAGAGTAGTCGGATGTTCAATAGATCAATACTGAGTAATAGATTAATTCAATGTCAAAGTTAGATCAATACTGAGTAATAGAGAAGTCGGATGTTAATTTAGATCAATACTGAGTAATAAAGTAATCGGATGTCAATTTAGATCAATACTGAGTAATAGAGTAGTTGGTGGTGTCAATTTAGATCAATACTAAGGAATAGAGTAATCGGATGTCAATTTAGATCAATACTGAGTAATAGAGTAATTTGATGTCAATTTAGATCAATACTGAGTAATAGAGAAGTCGGATGTCAATTTAGATCAATACTAAGGAATAGAGTAATTCGATGTCAATTTAGATCAATACTGAGTAATAGAGTAGTTGGGTGTCAATTTAGATCAATGCTAAGGAATAGAGTAATCGGATGTCAATTTAGATCAATACTGAGTAATAGAGTAATTCAATGTCAATTTAGATCAATACTAAGGAATAGAGTAATCGGATGTCAATTTAGATCAATACTAAGGAATAGAGTAATTCGATGTCAATTTAGATCAATACTGAGTAATAGAGAAGTCGGGTGTCAATTTAGATCAATACTAAGGAATAGAGTAATCGGATGTCAATTTAGATCAATACTGAGTAATAGAGTAATTCGATGTCAATTTAGATCAATACTGAGTAATAGAGAAGTCGGATGTCAATTTACATCAATACTAAGGAATAGAGAAGTCGGATGTCAATTTAGATCAATACTGAGTAATAGAGTAATTCAATGTCAATTTAGATCAATACTGAGTAATAGAGAAGTCGGGTGTCAATTTAGATCAATACTAAGGAATAGAGTAGTCGGATGTCAATAGATCAATACTGAGTAATAGAGTAATTCAATGTCAATTTAGATCAATACTCAGTAATAGAGTAATTAGATGTTAATTTAGATCAATACTGAGTAATAAAGTAATCGGATGTCAATTTAGATCAATACTGAGTAATAGAGTAGTTGGGTGTCAATTTAGATCAATACTAAGGAATAGAGTAATCGGATGTCAATTTAGATCAATACTGAGTAATAGAGTAATTCGATGTCAATTTAGATCAATACTGAGTAATAGAGAAGTCGGATGTCAATTTAGATCAATACTAAGGAATAGAGTAATTCGATGTCAATTTAGATCAATACTGAGTAATAGAGTAGTTGGGTGTCAATTTAGATCAATACTAAGGAATAGAGTAATCGGATGTCAATTTAGATCAATACTGAGTAATAGAGTAATTCAATGTCAATTTAGATCAATACTAAGGAATAGAGTAATCGGATGTCAATTTAGATCAATACTAAGGAATAGAGTAATTCGATGTCAATTTAGATCAATACTGAGTAATAGAGTAGTCGGGTGTCAATTTAGATCAATACTAAGGAATAGAGTAATCGGATGTCAATTTAGATCAATACTGAGTAATAGAGTAATTCGATGTCAATAGATCAATACTGAGTAATAGAGTAATTCGATGTCAATAGATCAATACTGAGTAATAGATGTCAATAGATCAATACTGAGTAAAGAGTCAATTTAGATCAATACTGAGTAATAGAGAAGTCGAATGTCAATTTAGATCAATACTGAGTAATAGAGAAGTCGGATGTCAATTTAGATCAATACTAAGGAATAGAGTAATCGGATGTCAATAGATCAATACTGAGTAATAGAGTAATTGAATGTCAATTTAGATCAATACTGAGTAATAGAGAAGTCGGATGTCAATAGATCAATACTGAGTAATAGAGTAATTCAATGTCAATTTAGATCAATACTGAGTAATAGAGAAGTCGGGTGTCAATTTAGATCAATACTAAGGAATAGAGTAATCGGATGTCAATAGATCAATACTGAGTAATAGAGTAATTGGATGTTAATTTAGATCAATACTGAGTAATAGAGAAGTCGGATGTCAATTTAGATCAATACTAAGGAATAGAGTAATCGGATGTCAATTTAGATCAATACTGAGTAATAGAGTAATTCAATGTCAATTTAGATCAATACTGAGTAATAGAGAAGTCGGGTGTCAATTTAGATCAATACTAAGGAATAGAGTAATCGGATGTCAATAGATCAATACTGAGTAATAGAGTAATTGGATGTTAATTTAGATCAATACTGAGTAATAGAGAAGTCGGATGTCAATTTAGATCAATACTAAGGAATAGAGTAATCGGATGTCAATTTAGATCAATACTGAGTAATAGAGAAGTCGGATGTCAATTTAGATCAATACTAAGGAATAGAGTAATTGGATGTTAATTTAGATCAATACTGAGTAATAGAGTAGTCGGATGTCAATTTAGATCAATACTAAGGAATAGAGTAATCGGATGTCAATTTAGATCAATACTGAGTAATAGAGTAATTCGATGTCAATTTAGATCAATACTGAGTAATAGAGAAGTCGGATGTCAATTTAGATCAATACTAAGGAATAGAGTAGTTGGATGTCAATTTAGATCGATACTAAGGAATAGAGTAGTCGGATGTCAATTTAGATCAATACTGAGTAATAGAGTAATTCTATGTCAATTTAGATCAATACTGAATTAGTAATAGAGAAGTCGGGTGTCAATTTAGATCAATACTAAGGAATAGAGTAATCGGATGTCAATTTAGATCAATACTAAGGAATAGAGTAATTGGATGTCAATTTAGATCAATACTGAGTAATAGAGTAATTAGATGTTAATTTAGATCAATACTGAGTAATAAAGTAATCGGACGTCAATTTAGATCAATACTAGATCGGAGTAATAGAGAATTAGTCGGATAGTCAATTTAGATCAATACTTAGTTATAGAGAAGTCGGATGTCAATTTAGATCAATACTAAGGAATAGAGTAGTCGGATGTCAATAGATCAATACTGAGTAATAGAGTAATTAGATGTTAATTTAGATCAATACTGAGTAATAGAGTAATTAGATGTTAATTTAGATCAATACTGAGTAATAAAGTAATCGGATGTCAATTTAGATCAATACTGAGTAATAGAGTAGTTGGGTGTCAATTTAGATCAATACTAAGGAATAGAGTAATCGGATGTCAATTTAGATCAATACTGAGTAATAGAGTAATTCGATGTCAATTTAGATCAATACTGAGTAATAGAGAAGTCGGATGTCAATTTAGATCAATACTAAGGAATAGAGTAATTGGATGTCAATTTAGATCAATACTGAGTAATAGAGTAATCGGATGTCAATTTAGATCAATACTGAGTAATAGAGTAATTCGGATGTCAATTTAGATCAATACTGAGTAATAGAGTAATTCGATGTCAATTTAGATCAATACTGAGTAATAGAGAAGTCGGATGTCAATTTAGATCAATACTAAGGAATAGAGTAATCGGATGTCAATTTAGATCAATACTGAGTAATAGAGTAATTCGATGTCAATTTAGATCAATACTGAGTAATAGAGTAATTCGATGTCAATAGATCAATACTGAGTAATAGAGTAATTCGATGTCAATTTAGATCAATACTGAGTAATAGAGAAGTCGGATGTCAATTTAGATCAATACTGAGTAATAGAGCAGTCGGATGTCAATTTAGATCAATACTAAGGAATAGAGTAATCGGATGTCAATAGATCATAGGGTAAGCATCGCTCAGTGTACAAGCGTTCTTCAAAATTTGGGCTTATTTCTGAAATAGGTCTGGAAATTGGAGAATCCGATATCTGTACCCATTTAGCCCATTGTGGAGAGTTTGTACAATGCTAAAATACTTGGTCTCCGATATGTACATTAAAGGATTTGTGCAGCCAATTTTTTTTTTTGATAATACATCAGGATATTGCTTTGGATGGATGAAAAATTAAGTCCCACCCAACGAATCGCCTAGCTTTTAGCGCTATCGGTTGGTTTTGGTCGTGATTTACGGGTAGTGTCGACTACGGTTCAGAGATAATGAGCTAGGCGGTCACGTGGTCTTGTGATGTCACAGTAGTCCGCGGCTAAACAAGGTAAGCCATTAGTACTATACATCTATACAGCACATACACGTATTCGTTAGATCTACAATTTGAGTTTTTTCGAGTAAATGGTTATTCTAGCTTTATGATGTAGATATTTTCAGTTTGAAAACATTCAATTTACACCATTTCAAACATTCAAACAAGAGTATATCTAAATTTAGATTAATTAATCAGTCCAATTTGATAGCGATATCAAAATGATGTTCGGATCAGTCTGGACTGAGATTGAGATAGCATATTATGTAAATTTCGGTGTAATAAAAAACAGTATAATGTAACACTATCTTTTTACGATTAAAATCTCAAAATTTAGTAACTACGACTTATAGCCCAAAAACCAATGAAAGTAAAGCAGTTTTTGCTTAGAAGTACCCAGACCGCTCTTACTTAACTTTTTCTAAAGATGTGTGATCTTGTCTGAAAAGTAACATACTCCCAAAAGTAGACAATTATCTACCAGCTGGCTATTTGTTGCATTTGTGTACTTTACGGGAATCCTGTTTGGATATGGCGTTAAGCGGGTTTTTTTTCTATTATGGATGTAGATTAATCGATTTATGTAATCTCCTCTGAATTATCTCAGCAATCATACCCGAATATTTCAACGGGACATTTTTCAAACCGAATGCTGTATTCAAAGGCGTGGACTGTCGCCTGGTCAGAAAATACGTGACAAAGGAACCTGACCTCGTCTGAACCGCATTCATGGCCAATGACGTTCAGTATCCTGTGGAAATAGTCGCCTTGTAACCTATTGGACATAAAAAAGGCAACAACATTTTATTTCTCATAGAAATTACCAACTTTGCTAGCCAAGAGTATGCAGTACAACACCCTCCCTGAAACAGTTTCAGGGAGAGTACCCTTGGCTAGCGAAGTCAAGAAATAACAGTATTGAAGACGAAACAAAAATAAAACATTGCAATAGCATTTGTATTTTGAAATTTGGTTATAATGCAAAAAACATCTCACAAGTTTACTGGATGATATTGTAAACTAATTTATTTTCCCGTACGATTACAGATGCTCCACCGCTGACGAATGGTATTTTTTCTCTATCAAAAACAGAAGCAGACGAATTAGTATCTTCCTCCAGTTACAAAAGCTACTTTACACCATTACAACCATTAAAGGTTTGAGCTTCTAATTTTACTTTAAGATCAAAATATAAAAAAAAACTAATTATGTCCCAAAAAAAACCCGTGGCTCTATGTCCTATATGGAATGAAATACTGATTGCGCATACACCAAAGGCAAAATTTTAATGAATTATATTATTTTTTGTGTTTATCATATATATATATATACATATATATACATATACATACACGATTAAACACCAATTATTGTTCAAATTATGAGTATCGTTTATGCTCTGTCGGCGGTGGAGCATCTTAAAAGGAATTACTTTTTCTCCGCTAAAATGTTTCATGTACAGGAATAGTAAACGTACATATAATATTTTTTAAAACAGTAGTTTTATTTTGGCGTTCCCCCCCCCCCCCCCCCCCCCCCCCCTCTCTTCTTCGTTCAACTGAAATTTATGTACATCAATCAATTTTGTAAATGGTATTTCCGGTAGTGAACCAACGAATTGCGCTATTTTAAGCCAGCGCTATGAATCGTACTTTACATTTATTCACATTTTCAATAAAATTTGACTGCGAACATTTACAACAGTCTAATTTGCGATTATAAATTGACGTGAAAAGGCTGATGGACACGAAAAGGCGAATTCAAATCATAGCGAAAATAGGTTTGGTTTACAATAGAATGATATAATACCATTTTATAGAATGAATGTTAAAAGAAATAAACAATAAGGCAAATAAATACCTGCACAATTTCGTTGTCTTTTCGTCTACTGTGGTTCTATTACCAAGGTATCTGAAAGCAAACATCCAACCTAAGTATTGCTTAAATTGTCCAAACATCGTGGTTTGTATGGAACGTTTGTTGGCACAGTCCACCATTGACTGCATTACTGTAAATTCATGAGACAAAAATAACCTTAAATAGAATAAAAATTCACAAAATGTAGATCTTAGATGAGTCAAATTTCTCGATGTATCAAATATATCGTTCGAATTTTTCTCCTATATTAATAGTTATTAAACCACTTTATTAAACCAGTTTTATGAGTTGAAGTAGATGGGACAGTCCCATAGTAATTGCAAGATTGATATCATGCATATCATTGTGACACATTCAGAACAAGACGTTGTTTAAGGCAGTGATATGCAAATAAGATGTTCACACTTGCTCACAAATCAAACTCCGTTGTCCAAGATCTAGTATAAAAGATCTATTATGTTCAGGACTATTGTTTCTGGGAATCCATAGATAGAGGCGCGTCCCCGCATTGCAAGGACGAAAGCAGGAATTAAAAAAAGGAGTTCCTCATGCTCTTCCTTGTGGAATGTGTATGGTAGATAACTTGATGCAAGCATCACCGATAAGGTAAACGTCTCACAGATTGAGAAACCGATATAGGTAAACGTCTCACAGATGAGATACCGATAATGGTAAACGTCTCACAGATGAGATACCGATAAGGTAAACGTCTCTCAGATGAGAAACTTACAGAAATGTTTAGGTAAATTCTGAAAATATTCGGCGAAATGGTTATTTGTTGGCCCCAGCAGAAAGCACCAAGTCTCCGCTACAAGGATAGAATTGGAAGCCGTCTTGCAAAAGAAAGACCTAAAGAAAAAATGCGGACGATCTGTTGGAAAGGAAATATTGCAAATGAAAACTCACCCGAGGAATTTCCACAGAAATGGTTCTGTAAGGCCCTTAACACAATAGCATGTTCCGTTGAATATTGTCCACACGTGTGTTCTTGGGAAACTCGGTCGTAACATGTAAGAAATTCCTCGGCATCCCTACACAATAAAGACATCTAACTTATTGTCGCTCTCAATTACATAACAAATAGCAGGCGCTTTCCTATGCGTAACAAGTGACTGGCGCTCTCAATTACATATTAAACAAATAACAGGCGCTTTAAAATACGTAACATGACTGGCGCTCTCATTTACATATTAAACAAATAACAGGCACTCTCAATTACATATTGAACAAATAACAGGCGCTTTAAAATACGTAACATGACTGGTGCTCTCATTTACATATTAAACAAATAACAGGCGCTCTCAATTACATAACAAATAACAGGCGCTCTCAAATACGTAACAAATTACAAACATACAGCAAATACACGAAACAGTACCTGCACATTCGATTGATATCTTCCATACTGAACATCATGCCATCATAAATGTTGCCAGAAATCATCCTCGCCCTTGACGAAGAGACACACATGAATGCTTCCATACACTCGTCATACCCTTCTTCCCGTCGGAACAAGGCTTTCAGCATGTTGGCTGTTTCCCCATGTCTTTTCAGTGGTTCTACTTCTGGATTCAGCCCGGACTTCACTGGTTTGCAGAAATCAATGCACTATAAACGTAACCAACCATTTTGTGTTTTCATATTTAATAGCAATTTATGTTTTATGGCAATTTTGGTGCGATATTAGGTTCATTCGCAGTTAATCCGATGGTTTCTGACGTTGTATCAACCTTTTAACATATCTGAAGTGGACCTATGAACCTCCGGATTGATCGACCCATATCAGTTTTTTAAAGGCCTATTTAACATCAGACACCCTTTCGGATTCAGGGGCGTAGGAAGCGCGGGGGGGGGGGCAATGCCCCCCCCCCCCCCCCCCCCGTTCCCCAGGACGGGGGACAAACATGTCTTTTTGCCCCCCCATTTTCGCCGAGTGAAATGTTCTAAAAATTCACATTTGAAAAAAAAAGGGTCCTCCTGTACATATTTGCACTTCATTTTAGAAAATTTTCCGCTGCGCGGCGCGTTTCCTAAAACGTTCAAGCACGTAATGCTCAAACCTTTAATAATGAAAATTCAATACACACGAACTACACTAAAAAAGTCCACCAATGGATTATACTATTTCAAAAATAATTTTCTTTAACAAAAATTAATTTGGTTATATATCTTCAATTCATTATTTATTTTGAGTTACACAACAATGTGCCGATGGTGTGGAATCCGGTATGTTCAGATCGGAGCTGGGTTACAAAATGGTATGACGAAACTCACAAGTATCATTTCTTAATGCGGGTATCTTTAAATCGAAAAATTACCGTGAAAAGCTTTAAAATCATCAAAATACATTGTAAAACTCATCTCAGCCATTCCAAATCGTAATTTTTTTCCGGGGGAGATCCCCCGGACCCCCCAAACACCAAAATTTCGCGCCAGCGAAATCTCTCAAAATCAACAAAAATGCATCGTAAAACTTATCTCTGCCATTCTAAAATCGTACATATTTTTCCCGGAGGAGACCTCCCTCCCCCCGAACACCAAAAATCTCGCGCCTTCGGCGCTCGGCAAAATCATCAAATGCATCGTAAAACTTCATCACAATCATTCTAAATCGTAATATTTTTTCCAGTGGACACCCCGGAACCCCCAAAGTCGCACGCCTTATTTGCGTATTCATTAATTTCCTGTTAGCGACGCCACTGTCTATAGATGTGTATAAGGATTATATGTGGATGATATATGAAAAAAGTATATCATGTATCTCTTGTAGCGTGCGGGGTGCGCGAGGGTGGGGTGGGGGGGTACGAAATATTGAGTGACCTTTGGCCCCCCCCCCCCCCCACCCCATTACGTTTCATCTTCCTACGCCACTGGGATTTATCGGCCCATATTAGGTTTGTCAAAAGGCCTATTTAATATCAGAAACCTTCCAATCAATTCGAAATTTGTGAATAGAAATGGTATTAAGACAACCATTACTTAGTGCGAAGCACAATATAGCGTATATCATGGTTATTTTACTTCTTTTTAAACAGACACAGACAAATTAGAAGTTTCTTCAGTAACAAATGTACCATCATTGGAAAGTATGAGTTCCTTATTTTACTTCAGAATAAAAGTATTTCAAATAATTAATTGCTTCCCGAAAACATTCCCATGACACTAAGCCCCATATGGGATGAGTGAAATATTGGTTTTTTATATATTATGTATATATTACACATTGTTTACAGTATATTTTTTTTTATTAATTATTGATCCATATGACATACGTATGGCCACTTACAATCCAGCAAATCGTTGATAGTCAAAACGTTACATGATAATATTTGCTGACACTAGCATAAAGTTAAATAATGTTAAAAATGATAATTGGCGAACAATACTGGCATTAAAGTTCAAGGATTTAACAAAGAAATGTGTTGAAAAATTGGAGACCGATATCTCTTCTAAACACTACGTATAAGCTGATATCTGCATGTATAGCAAACAGAATAAAACCTTCATTGCCAGAATTGATTCATGAAAATCAAACAGGATTTTTAAAAGGTAGATTTATAGGAGAAAGTATACGGACATTATATGATGTTATATGAGTTATACACAAGAAAATAAGAAACCAGGTCTGGCACTTTTTGTTGATTTCGAGAAGGCTTCTGATTCGGTATCATGGAGGTTTATACAAAAAAACTTTGGAATATTTTAATTTTGGCCCTAACATAGAGAATTGGGTCAAAATATTGAATCAGGATTGTAAATTATGCGTTAATAAAAATGGTATTTTTCAGAATTTTTTAATATAGGAAGAGGATGTGGACAAGGTGACAAGGGTAGCATATCTTGTTATTCTGAGAAAAAATATTAGTCTTTTTGATCAAAACTGGTATATTTTAAAAGAAGAATACTGGAAAATAAATTCTACAAACATAAATACATATCAAACACCTCATTAGGAAATTATGGCTTTAATATCTTGTGTATATGGTCAAAACGTCAAAATTCCCATAAAATCCAATATTTTGTCAACTAGGTATCTTTGAGTGACAGTAGCTCAAAAACGAGCACACGGACAAATGTTTTTTCTTTCATTTTCTTTCACGGTATGAACTCCTCTTTCCAAAAATCTATATGAGAAAAAAAGTTTAATACAAGAAAATTTTGACTACTCAGAGGAGTACATCCTTAAAGAAGGTTTGAATACACCTAATGACTTATTGTATCCAAAGTTTATTGATTTTGAAAGATAAACCTGGTAATAGAACTATATACAAAACTTTGGTAAGCTCATGTAAGCCCTCTGTTTCAAGAAAACATATTTTAAAATGGAATTGTGTCTTTGAACTTGAGAAAGATGATATATGGTGGAGGAAAATAAATAAGGATTACTTTAAGGTCACACAAGATACAAAGTTACAATGGCTGCAGTACAGAATTCTACATCATATATTGCCAACTAATGTATTTTTATATAGAATTAAAGTTTTAGATTCTGTCATGTGCACTTTCTGCAGGGAAGAGAAAGAAACTTTATTACATGTTTTTTATGAGTGTCCTCGGGTAAGAAAAGTATACCATGAGTTAGAATCCAGGATACAAGAAAAAAGCTCCTCTGTCAATTTGTCTCCAATTTCAATTCTACTTGGGCTGCCATGACAACAGTATATAGTGTTAAACAGGGTTCTACTTCTAGACTAAATAAAATGTATGTAAGCTTTGATGTTCAAAAATCCCATATAATTTGTTAGTATAAGGTGGAAGAGTATTTATGCAATGAAAGAAATAATTACTCTGCTTTTCTTCATTGATGGGGTGGATGACATGACCTGATGGATGATACACAAGTAACTAAAGAATTAGCTTCTTTTCCAAATACTTTAATTATAATTCATGTACATGCATAAGTACACTGAAAATAGTAATGGTCCATGTTGTGTTTTTTTTCCTGTTTCTGTATATTGTAATGCTGTTCCTGTGGTAACATACATAGATGCATACATACATTTCATGGTTTCAATTGATTTTTTTTAAACATTTGATCAGTAGCCCAATATATAAGCAATGTTACGGTAATTGATTATTTTGTATTTTCCTGATACATTGTCATAAATGGTTGATATTAGACCAAATAAAAGTTATGGTAATCAATTGTCTTGTATTTTCCTGATACATTGACATAAATACTTGATATTAAACTAAATATAATCTTTACTTATTCCCGTCATAGCTACAAGTATGTAAATTCCAATGTACCAAAAAGCATTACCTGTGGAATGACACAAAATCATAGCTTTGCTGTCATGTAAAATTTTCCAATATAATGGTGTCAACTTACTACATATCATTCTAGCTTATAACTTTATTCAAATGTTCTTGCTGTATCATTTACAAAAAACAAAAGTTTCGTATTAGGCGAACTACTAATAAATAGAGGCTCCTCAACAAGTGACTGTTGTTTATCATGTTTATCAAACTCGAGTTAGTTAATTTTCAAATTTTGAAAAGACACGAGCTTTAGCGAGTGTCTTTTAAAAATTTGAAAATTAACTAACGAGAGTTTAGATAAACATGTTAAACATCAGTCACGCGTTGGGGAACTTATTTATCCCATAACTTTAATATTTCTAACTTCAATATTCTATTGTTGAATACTTTTAATAAGCAACTACCTGTTAAGCAGTAAATACAATGATATTTAAAAGAAAATGCGCTGTGAAAAGTAGCCCGAAATTGAGAGCCAATCGGAATCAAGAGATCTTGGAGTTGACCAATCAGAGGCGCCGTAGGTGTTTACACACTCAAACGATAACCAACTGCTATGGAATTTATCACATGGGTTTTGTATAACATTCATAGTTATGGGATAAAATATAATATCCTTACCTGTGGACAGACAACCTAAGGCCATGAAGACAATGAAAGCTGAGATCCACATACTCATCGTTACAGAACTGTCCTCTCCGCTCTGTTTTTGGTTTTCACCTTTATAATCAGCATCCCAGACACAAAACACTTCCGGAATTACTTTGTTTACAAATGGCAGCGAGCTGACTTAATATATTTAAGCTTTACATCAATGTACCTATCAGTTAGGGACAATTTTTAAAAAGTTGAGCTTATTGATTCAGAACTGTGTGAGGCAGTGAAATCACCCGATCTATTATAACATTAGATCTAGATTTTACATCTCGATCACCAACATTTATCTTGTATGATATTTTTGACTACCGTTTTATACACAATCGTCTGATTACTGACAAAATGAGACTTGGAGCATATAGGAGTTGTGAGGTCTGCCGATTATTTGTTGAAAGCCGGCATGCTAAAAGTTTGATCTTCAACATATACTGGCAACATTTGTATAATGTTCCTGGCTAAGGCGATATCAGATCTTCATGAACTGGAAATATTGCCATTTATGGTTTTCCATAAAGAAATCCACGGGAGAGGTCATGTCAGCCAACTGCATTTTTATTGACAGGTTAGTAAAAATGTAGACCAAAATAAAAAAAATATTTCGATTATCTGATAAAAACAATCATGTCGTTTTATAAACAGTAATAAAGTATATGTTTAAGAAATCATTTGCAAAGTCAAAATATATGTTTATTAAATTATCAGCTTGGAAAAAAGCTCCTCAAACATAATAATTTCCTCAGGATGACTTTTGAAACCAGGCTGGAGCCTCTATTGCAGCCCCTTTTGTTGTATAACTTTTCCCAGTTGGGAGGTGTGGTGGTAAAGTCATATGGAATTAGGTATTGATTGTGCAGACAAACAATAGCAAAATAAATTTTTGGTATATATTTATTTTTGTGTTAGTTAGATGTAATATAAATACACATTTAATCTTAATTTTTTGTCCAAATGATAAATAATTATTTACGCTCTGTCGGCGATGAAGCATCTTTAGTAATCAAACTTCATTTTCACTAGATTTTGTTATATAGGTCATAGGTTGAAAGTAGACATACAAATTTACAACAAGTATATAGCTGAAATGGATTAAATTACATTACTACTGTACTTACTAGTACTATAAATATATCTGTATTTTTCTTGGGTTTTTTGCAATATAAGAAAATGCATTACAGATGCATTTGGAACTGAAAAAAAAAACATAAACCTGTAGAAAATGTATGTATAAGGTATGTGCTGAACTTATATTTATCATACTTTACAGGTATTCTAGCTGTATTGAATGATCTGATCATCATGGGGTGAGAAAGAATACTTTGGACACCTACGATCCATGTCTTGCCTGTGACAGAGAATCTTTGGACATAAAAACTTCACTGCGAAACTGAAACAGGTACAACGGCGGTATATGCAGGATTTTTTTATGCTAATAAATGCTAAGAAACAAGTTGCTAATTTTTCAATATTTGTTTTACTAAGGTTTGGATTAATCAATCAAACCAAAAGATTTGGTAACCTTATATGAAATCTTTTCATTATCAATGGGGAGGAGGGGGGGTTGGGTGCAGTGGTCAAGTGGTTTATGTCTCGACATACTACTACAAGCCCTCTACCTCTGGTTTGCAAGCTAGAATCCATGTGGAGCAATTGGTAGGAACTGACCACTTATCAGTGGCTTTCCTCCACAAAATAAACCTGACATGTCGTTACATGACCTTGGTTATTAATAGGGTGTCAAACTAATAAAAACCAACTGTGAAGGAATCACATGTTCAAATCTATAAATCTACTAACATGTTGTTTCATGGAAATTAAAGTGCTCTTATAGATAAATTTATATATGTAATGTTAAAACTAGCTATTCCTTACTGTATTGCAGTAAGTGTTGTTCCTACAAAAAATGTTTGTATTGAAAATGTGTTAAGTAGTGAATGTACAGATCTAGAAGGACAGCCTAAAATCAAGTTATTTTATTCATATTTCAGCTGCATCCAGACACTCAGAAAATGGATATATTGTATGAGAAATATGGATGAATCATTTGAACAGTCACAGAGGAATTAGACCACTTCATGTCTTGCCTATTCAATTGACCTAATCAGATTAAGAACATGAGTGATTTTAATTCTCAACCTGTAGAACAATTGACGTAGAGAATCTTGGAAATTATGCACCAAAAATTGTTGAGGATATCGAGACAAGCCCCCTGTGGGAAGTCCTGGAAATTGTAAGTCTGGAAGATGACTGCAATATGGCCGACTGACAGCTTTTAACTTCCACAAGATTTGTGAAGCAATAGATTGTCATCACTGTCCACAATCATTGCTGGAATCTATCATAGCAAAGTATGAACCAGAGTGTTCTCTGCCATTTCAATGTGAGAGGGAAAAGAAGGAAAAACAGTTACCTAGTTCTTCAGGTACCTTTATAAAAAAATCATGGTAGGGTCTATTAAAAATAGTGCATATAGATGCAAAAAAGGTCTATATCTGATGTGAACTTCCTATATATTAGCCGTTGGTTACAGTGTATATGGGATATTCCTCATGTAAACAACACAAAAAGAAAGTGATTGAGATAAAATGTCCAATACTCATTGAAACGTATGTAATCAAAAGAGGTTTCATTGCATAAAATCGCATTAATAAGTTAACAATAAATCAATTATTTCTGAGAAATCTGAATATTACCGTCATAATGACCATGATATTTATAAATACACCCCAGACAGGGATATACTCATTGGATTTGATAGATCATTACCTTTTTTCAATAGCATTTATTTAAACATTTAGTGTATGCTGTTACAAATAAGCAATAAAGCACACACTTTTTATACACAATAAGTGAATAAAATGACAAATTTATGACAATTGAGTGATTTTTTATTTTTTCCATGAATTGCTATCTCAAGATTGCACAAGACGTATTGCACCGCAAATTCAATTAGTTTGGTCCAAAACTGGCTTTACTTTAAAGGGTACAGCTCCTTCAAAATGTGAAAGTATTGAGATGTCACATTGTCTTTTCAACATGTACTGGATTCTAGCTTGGGCAATTTTGTCATGTCTAAGTAACAATAGCACTAGAAAGTTATTTATTCAATATAAATTGTAAATGGTACTATTTAAATGACAACCACTAGCTAGAATCACAGAAGGATAAGGATGTAGACTTGGCATTTTGCTTGATTCTTAAAATATATATTACAGTAGTTTGACATGTTATAATATCTAGCACAAATGTATATTTATCACATAACTAATCAACTGGCCTGTTTAGCAATGCCATTAATATCACAACACACCTGTAAATTAAAAATACTATTGAGACATCATAGGTACAAATAATGACGTCATGATCAAAAAATATGATGTCACACAAGTGTCTCTGTTGACAAAAATGTCAACTCCAAGCTTGATTCCACCACTCTTGAAATGGAAAGTTGATAAGTTTCTATCTAGATTTCCATAACACAATTGTACTGATCTGATATAGAATTGAATAGAATCTTACACTCATGGCTTTGATAATATTAAATTTATTAATCTCCTTAAACGCTTTGATAAGCCACTTTCCACAGTGATTCATAGACACTCAATCATGTCCAGAGAAGGCATCAAAACTTATTCCGGGACTCAAAAACCTAACATACGAGGAACGCTTAGAAAGACTAAATCTTCCAACTTTTACAACATCGGAGAACTAGAGGGGACATTATAACTGTTTTTAAAATAGTTTAAAAACATATATGATCATAGAGTCACTGAGAACTTTTTCCAAATGGACAGTACAGGGCAAGAGAGGTCACTCTGAGAAAATTTTTAAGAAACGTTGCAATTTAGAATTAAGAAAGAATTTCTTCAGTAACAGAATAGTAGACATATGGAATAATTTGCCGCAACATATTATAGATGCAGATACTGTATACAACTTTTGAAGTAATGTTACATAAACACTGGAAAAATATTTGTTTTAAAATCTAATAGTCTATATTGTAGGATCATAGCCATTGATATACTGGAATTTATTTACTTATTTTATGAATGCATATTGTTGATATGGATATAGAGGCTTCAAGCCTGCATCCATCAATTGTCCTAATAAATCATAATATAAAAAAAATGTAAGCTGATTAAGATCCTCTATCTATCATACATAAAACATTGTTATATATGTTATTGAGATATCATAAGGTACTCTAAAAGAGATTAAAATAAATGCATGCAGATATTACGATGCCTTAATTCAATATGAGAGTTACTAAACAACTGTCATAGCTACATTTGTACGTGTAAGAGCTTAGGCCTACATGTCCATGCATATGTAGATCTATGGTATAAGTTGATGATGTCTTGTTTAGGTCTCCGTTTTGCTGCTTTTATTGCAATACATGATGTTCAACATGCAGGTTGGGTATCTGGTAGAACGAATAATCATACCCTGCCTCCACTCCGGTTCCCGGCAGGGTATGAATTCCACCCCGTTGCCGCTAGTGTGTTGCAAGCCCCGATGTGATCCACATCGGGCACTTTGAGACTGATAAAAATATATATTTTTCGGGTATTATCCTTATGTAACTGTATTGTTCTGACAACTATGATCAATATTCAATTCACAAACCTTTCGATTATAATCTTTCATCAACTATTAGTGGTAAAATCCAAGGCAAAACACAACACATGTATAATTCTGTTCAAATACGCCGCCATGTTTGATTTACCGGAAACCGTGACGAAATGAAACACTCAACAGGTAAAATATGTTTAAAAGTTTTAAAAAGCCAACAAACTAAGAATAAATATTGGTGAAACTGAACAAATGTAAGTATTATTAAGAATTAAGCAAAAAAGAATTTTTAAAGTTCATGTTAAAAACTTTGTAACATTTATTTCTTTCGTAGTGAAAATTTGTAGGTCATTCCATATATGGTACTAGGTGCCATATTTGGAGCGCGAGACTTTCTAACGAGAAAGCATCATGGCGGCCAAGTGAGCCGTGTCGGAGATGTGAGCCATTCAAAAGTGCTTCAAAACATAATTTAGACATGGAGGTGGGTAAATAAATAATCATTTTATGTTAAAAATGTTTGATATTGTTGAATTTAATTAAAAAAATTACATGACACACATGAAATGCAACATTTTCACCGCTGGATGTTTTGCAACACTACGGGCAATGGGACGGAATCGTAGCTCTGACGACGACCATCTGTCAGAAATCTTCCGTCCGTCGTTCAGAGCTACGTCATCGCAGCTAGGTATCTGGGTGTTTGTGTGGTCCTAGTTCTCCTCGCAACATAATGTTTTTTAACATATGTGTGTCGCTTTATTTACACTTTACATCGTTCAAACTGCCGATTTGTCGTAGGGAAATTAATCAACGTGACCCTGTGCATTTATTCTTTGCTACTAAACATGGATTCACTATTGCAGATGCCCCAACAAATGTGTTTTTACCCTAATTTTTACTTCATTTCAGGCCAGGTTTCGGATTGTCCTGCATGTAGTGAAAACCTAACTTTCGCTTCGGCGTATGTCTGGCGATATCGCTTATGTCCATTGAAGAAAATAATTAGGCGTGCCGCTTAAAGACTCGTACAATTGGAAAAATCGACTATTATAATATAACCGCCATGTGCTGACCTCGGAGATGCGATGGGTTGACATTTTGGTGTATCATGTATTAAATAGCGAATAGATCGGTGGCAAGTGACTGTAAAATCGTAAAAATGGTAATTAATAATATCCGGTATAATTTCTTATGATTAGAAAAAATAAAAAAACTTCTCCGTCAAAATCCGCTGTACAAGTAACATTGCGAACGATAAAATATAATAATATCCTATTGGGAATCCTAAAAGTCCTCCCGACCGGCTATGAGTGCAGTTTAACCTTAACGCATGCGCAACACCCACCACTCTCCGTAGTAAACAAAACATGGCTACCGTAGTTTTGAACCAAAATGTTTCCCGCCAAAACAACCAACTGACTCACCTAAAATGCGAAAGGAAAGGCAATGGAGCAGCGACAATCCCAACAACTGACTCGGTAAACATTACAACGCATGGACAGTGTTAATACAAATTGTTATAGTGAAGAGAACAGTTCAAACGAGCACGCGGCTCCGGACCGCTACTGTACTCCCTGCTCAGCTGATAGTGAGTAAGTCTTCGTATTTTGATCATTATGTAAATAGTCCCTAGCAGTATTTTTTCATAAATGAGTGGTCACATATGGTCACATGTTTCATACCTGTTCCCCAATCGCGTAAAACGTAACCCTGGGGTAAAACGTCGTGTTCATTAATGCGGCCTTCGTTATGTGGTACTGAATGCCCTGTCTAATTTATAAAAATGTTACCGGTTTAGTAAAAGCAAGGACAGTTAGAATTGTAACCTGCTATTTCATTAACTTGCTAAGATTGTTTCAATAAATTCAGATAAATATTATGTCTACCCGACCGCTGGTCAATTCAACAATTACAAGTACCATGATGTAAATATATTAAAGGAATATTTAAATTGAAAGATTTAGTACTGTACAAGATACAGGTAGTGAAACATATGTTGGAAAATTGGCATATAAATTGTAATGTATATGTTATGAAATACACATTATACTCATATGTAACAGGGTAAAGTTTAAGCATTGTACTTAAAAAAAGATTTATTTGGAGGACACACCTACAGGATTAGATCTGGGTCATTAATAATAAATAGTGTTTGATACATGTGTAATATGACATACTTTTACAGAGTTGAATGTACTTGCAACTAAAGAAAAATGTTTTCTCTAAAAAAAATAAGAAAAAAAGCCCCTGTTAGAATAACGAACCTACGATTTATTCAAGTTAATATAATTTTGAAAATTAGAATACATATTCAATTTTTGGTCACATATCAATCAGAAATAAAAAATAGTTGTGTGACTTTCGTTATCATCAAGGCACCGATGACATGCATATAGGGACCAAAGAATACCTGAAAGTTCATCCCTTGGACCTGTATACCAAAGTGTAATGTAAACGATAAACATACATATAAGCAATCAAATGAAGACTGAAGAGGTTTTGATTTGAGTAGCTCTTGAAAGTAAACTTTTCCAATATGGGACCTAGAA